>NC_086445.1:1053807212-1054107212 GCF_028390025.1 Pseudophryne corroboree
GGACGGGCTGCCGAGTGCCGACACAGAGGTAGCCACAGCCGTGAACTACCGCACTGTACTGTGTCTGCTGCTAATATATAGACTGGTTGATAAAGAGATAGTATACTCGTAACTAGTATGTATGTATAAAGAAAGAAAAAAAAACCACGGTTAGGTCACTGGTATATACAATTATGGACGGGCTGCCGAGTGCCGACACAGAGGTAGCCACAGCCGTGAACTACCGCACTGTACACTGGTTGATAAAGAGATAGTAGTATACTCGTAACAACTAGTATGACGACGGTATAAAGAATGAAAAAAAAACCACGGTTAGGTGGTATATAATACAATTATGGTTGGACGGACTGCCTGCCGAGTGCCGACACAGAGGTAGCCACAGCCGTGAACTACCGCACTGTACACTGGTTGATAAAGAGATAGTAGTATACTCGTAACAACTAGTATGACGACGGTATAAAGAATGAAAAAAAAACCACGGTTAGGTGGTATATAATACAATTATGGTTGGACGGACTGCCTGCCGAGTGCCGACACAGAGGTAGCCACAGCCGTGAACTACCGCACTGTACACTGGTTGATAAAGAGATAGTAGTATACTCGTAACAACTAGTATGACGACGGTATAAAGAACGAAAAAAAAACCACGGTTAGGTGGTATATATTATAATACAATTATGGATGGACGGACTGCCTGCCGAGTTCCGACACAGAGGTAGCCACAGCCGTGAACTACCGCACTGTACACTGGTTGATAAAGAGATAGTAGTATACTCGTAACAACTAGTATGACGACGGTATAAAGAACGAAAAAAAAACCACGGTTAGGTGGTATATATTATAATACAATTATGGATGGACGGACTGCCTGCCGAGTTCCGACACAGAGGTAGCCACAGCCGTGAACTACCGCACTGTACACTGGTTGATAAAGAGATAGTAGTATACTCGTAACAACTAGTATGACTGACTATGACGGTATAAAGAATGAAAAAAAAACCACGGTTAGGTGGTATATATTATAATAATACAATTATGGATGGACGGACTGCCTGCCGAGTTCCGACACAGAGGTAGCCACAGCCGTGAACTACCGCACTGTACACTGGTTGATAAAGAGATAGTAGTATACTCGTAACAACTAGTATGACTGACTATGACGGTATAAAGAATGAAAAAAAAACCACGGTTAGGTGGTATATATTATAATACAATTATGGATGGACGGACTGCCTGCCGACTGCCGACACAGAGGTAGCCACAGCCGTGAACTACCGCACTGTACACTGGTTGATAAAGAGATAGTAGTATACTCGTAACAACTAGTATGACTATGACGACGGTATAAAGAAAGAAAAAAAAATACCACGGTTAGGTGGTATATAATTATACAATTATGGATGGACGGACTGCCTGCCGAGTGCCGACTGCCGACACAGAGGTAGCCACAGCCGTGAACTACCGCACTGTACTGTGTCTGCTGCTAATATAGACTGGTTGATAAAGAGATAGTATACAACAATATACTACTATACTGGTGGTCAGGCACTGGTCACCACTAGTCACACTGGCAGTGGCACTCCTGCAGCAAAAGTGTGCACTGTTTAATTTTAAATTAATATAATATTATGACTCCTGGCTCCTGCTATAACAACCTGCAGTGCTCCCCAGTCTCCCCCACAATTATTATAAGCTTTTATACATTGATGTGCAGCACACTGGGCTGAGCTGAGTGCACACAGACTGAGTCACACTGTGTGACTGCTGTGTATCGTTTTTTTCAGGCAGAGAACGGATATAGCAGAGAACGGATATATTAAATAAAAGTTAACTTAACAACAACTGCACTGGTCACTGTGGTAAACTCTGTCTGCACAATCTCTCTCTCTCTCTCTCTCTCTTCTAATCTATTCTAATGGAGAGGACGCCAGCCACGTCCTCTCCCTATCAATCTCAATGCACGTGTGAAAATGGCGGCGACGCGCGGCTCCTTATATAGAATCCGAGTCTCGCGAGAATCCGACAGCGTCATGATGACGTTCGGGCGCGCTCGGGTTAACCGAGCAAGGCGGGAAGATCCGAGTCGCTCGGACCCGTGAAAAAAAAAGTGAAGTTCGTGCGGGTTCGGATTCAAAGAAACCGAACCCGCTCATCTCTAGTATATAACACATTACAGCATCCCCTCTCCCTGTATATAACACATTGCACCATGCCCTCTCCCTGTATATAACACATTACAGCATCCCCTCTCCCTGTATATAACACATTACACCATCCCCTCTCCCTGTATATAACACATTACAGCATCCCCTCTCCCTGTATATAGCACATTACAGCATCCCCTCTCCCTGTATATAGCACATTACAGCATCCCCTCTCCCTGTATATAACACATTACAGCATGTCCTCTCCCTGTATATAACACATTACAGCATCCCCTCTCCCTGTATATAACACATTACAGCATCCCCTCTCCCTGTATATAACACATTACAGCATCCCCTCTGCCTGTATATAACACATTACAGCATCCCCTCTCCCTGTATATAACACATTGCACCATGCCCTCTCCCTGTATATAACACATTACAGCATCCCCTCTCCCTGTATATAACACATTACAGCATCCCCTCTCCCTGTATATAACACATTACAGCATCCCCTCTCCCTGTATATAGCACATTACAGCATCCCCTCTCCCTGTATATAGCACATTACAGCATCCCCTCTCCCTGTATATAACACATTACAGCATGTCCTCTCCCTGTATATAACACATTACAGCATCCCCTCTCCCTGTATATAACACATTACAGCATCCCCTCTCCCTGTATATAACACATTACAGCATCCCCTCTGCCTGTATATAACACATTACAGCATCCCCTCTCCCTGTATATAACACATTACAGCATCTCCTCTCCCTGTATATAACACATTACAGCATCTCCTCTCCCTGTATATAACACATTACAGCATGTCCTCTCCCTGTATATAACACATTACAGCATCCCCTCTCCCTGTATATAACACATTACAGCATCCCCTCTCCCTGTATATAACACATTACACCATGTCTTCTCCCTGTATATAATACATTACAGCATCCCCTCTCCCTGTATATAGCACATTACAGCATCCCCTCTCCCTGTATATAGCACATTACAGCATCTCATCTCCCTGTATATAACACATTACACCATCCCCTCTCCCTGTATATAACACATTACAGCATCCCCTCTCCCTGTATATAACACATTACAGCATCCCCTCTCCCTGTATATAACACATTACACCATCTCCTCTCCCTGTATATAACACATTACAGCATCCCCTCTCCCTGTATATAGCACATTACAGCATCCGCTCTCCCTGTATATAACACATTACAGCATCCCCTCTCCCTGTATATAACACATTACAGCATCTCCTCTCCCTGTATATAGCACATTACACCATGCCCTCTCCCTGTATATAACACATTACACCATCCCCTCTCCCTGTATATAACACATTACAGCATCCCCTCTCCCTGTATATAACACATTACAGCATCTCCTCTCCCTGTATATAACACATTACACCATCTCCTCTCCCTGTATATAACACATTACAGCATCCCCTCTCCCTGTATATAACACATTACAGCATGCCCTCTCCCTGTATATAACACATTACAGCATCCCCTCTCCCTGTATATAACACATTACAGCATCCCCTCTCCCTGTATATAACACATTACAGCATCCCCTCTCCCTGTATATAACACATTACACCATGTCTTCTCCCTGTATATAATACATTACAGCATCCCCTCTCCCTGTATATAGCACATTACAGCATCCCCTCTCCCTGTATATAGCACATTACAGCATCTCATCTCCCTGTATATAACACATTACACCATCCCCTCTCCCTGTATATAACACATTACAGCATCCCCTCTCCCTGTATATAACACATTACAGCATCCCCTCTCCCTGTATATAACACATTACACCATCTCCTCTCCCTGTATATAACACATTACAGCATCCCCTCTCCCTGTATATAGCACATTACAGCATCCGCTCTCCCTGTATATAACACATTACAGCATCCCCTCTCCCTGTATATAACACATTACAGCATCCTCTCTCCCTGTATATAACACATTACACCATCCCCTCTCCCTGTATATAACACATTACAGCATCCGCTCTCCCTGTATATAACACATTACACCATGCCCTCTCCCTGTATATAACACATTACAGCATCTCCTCTCCCTGTATATAACACATTACAGCATCTCCACTCCCTGTATATAACACATTACAGCATCTCCACTCCCTGTATATAACACATTACACCATGCCCTCTCCCTGTATATAGCACATTACAGCATCTCCTCTCCCTGTACATAACACATTACAGCATCCGCTCTCCCTTTACATAACACATTACAGCATCCCCTCTCCCTGTATATAACACATTACACCATCCCCTCTCCCTGTATATAACACATTACAGCATCCCCTCTCCCTGTATATAACACATTACACCATCCCCTCTCCCTGTATATAACACATTACACCATCTCCTCTCTCTGTATATAACACATTACAGCATCCCCTCTCCCTGTATATAACACATTACACCATCTCCTCTCTCTGTATATAACACATTACACCATGCCCTCTCCCTGTATATAACACATTACAGCATCTACTCTCCTTGTATATAACACATTACAGCATCTCCTATCCCTGTACATAACACATTACAGCATCCGCTCTCCCTGTATATAACACATTACAGCATCCGCTCTCCCTGTATATAACACATTACACCATCCCCTCTCCCTGTATATAACACATTACAGCATCTCCTCTCCCTGTACATAACACATTACAGCATCCGCTCTCCCTGTACATAACACATTACAGCATCCCCTCTCCCTGTATATAACACATTACACCATCCCCTCTCCCTGTATATAACACATTACAGCATCTCCTCTCCCTGTATATAACACATTACAGCATCTCCTCTCCCTGTATATAACACATTACAGCATCCCCTCTCCCTGTACATAACACATTACAGCATCCGCTCTCCCTGTACATAACACATTACAGCATGCCCTCTCCCTGTATATAACACATTACAGCATCTCCTCTCCCTGTACATAACACATTACAGCATCCCCTCTCCCTGTATATAACACATTACAGCATCCCCTCTCCCTGTATATAACACATTACAGCATCCCCTCTCCCTGTATATAACACATTACACCATCCCCTCTCCCTGTATATAACACATTACACCATCTCCTCTCTCTGTATATAACACATTACAGCATCCCCTCTCCCTGTATATAACACATTACACCATCTCCTCTCTCTGTATATAACACATTACACCATGCCCTCTCCCTGTATATAACACATTACAGCATCTACTCTCCTTGTATATAACACATTACAGCATCTCCTATCCCTGTACATAACACATTACAGCATCCGCTCTCCCTGTATATAACACATTACAGCATCCGCTCTCCCTGTATATAACACATTACAGCATCCCCTCTCCCTGTATATAACACATTACAGCATCCCCTCTCCCTGTATATAACACATTACAGCATCCCCTCTCCCTGTATATAACACATTACAGCATCCGCTCTCCCTGTATATAACACATTACACCATGCCCTCTCCCTGTATAACACATTACAGCATCTCCTCTCCCTGTATATAACACATTACAGCATCTCCTCTCCCTGTATATAACACATTACAGCATCCCCTCTCCCTGTACATAACACATTACAGCATCCGCTCTCCCTGTACATAACACATTACAGCATGCCCTCTCCCTGTACATAACACATTACAGCATCTCCTCTCCCTGTACATAACACATTACAGCATCCCCTCTCCCTGTATATAACACATTACAGCATCCGCTCTCCCTGTATTTAACACATTACAGCATCCCCTCTCCCTGTATATAACACATTACACCATCTCCTCTCTCTGTATATAACACATTACAGCATCCCCTCTCCCTGTATATAACACATTACACCATCTCCTCTCCCTGTATATAACACATTACAGCATCTACTCTCCTTGTATATAACACATTACAGCATCTCCTATCCCTGTACATAACACATTACAGCATCTCCTATCCCTGTACATAACACTACAGCATCCGCTCTCCCTGTATATAACACATTACAGCATCCGCTCTCCCTGTATATAACACATTACAGCATCCGCTCTCCCTGTATATAACACATTACAGCATCCGCTCTCCCTGTATATAACACATTACAGCATCCGCTCTCCCTGTATATAACACATTACAGCATCCGCTCTCCCTGTATATAACACATTACAGCATCCCCTCTCCCTGTTTATAACACATTACAGCATCCCCTCTCCATGTATATAACACATTACAGCATCTCCTCTCCCTGTATATAACACATTACAGCATTCCCTGTATATAACACATTACAGCATCCCCTCTCCCTGTATATAACACATTACAGCATCCGCTCTCCCTGTATATAACACATTACAGCATCCCCTCTCCCTGTATATAACACATTACAGCATCCCCTCTCCCTGTATATAACACATTACAGCATCCCCTCTCCCTGTATATAACACATTACAGCATCTCCTCTCCCTGTATATAACACATTACAGCATCCCCTCTCCCTGTATATAGCACATTACAGCATGCCCTCTCCCTGTATATAGCACATTACAGTAATACACAGTTACCTCCGGCGTCTCTGGCTACAGTCTGGATGGAAGCCCCTCAGTGTGTAGTATGTGACGTCTGCAGAAGACCAGAAAACTACAGTCCAGACGTCACGCCGAGATCCCGCGTCCTCCCCCTGACCTCACACTGGACCCCTAACAGACTGTGTGGGAACCTAACGGCCGGGAAGCACCATGACATGAATCCCAGATGGCACGCGGAACGTCTGTGGGAAATGCTAGAACATGTAATAATATATTGTGGTCTAATCCCAGACTGTTACCTGATATACACCGCAGACTGATGCCGTACTGTAACCTGATATACACAGCAGACTGATGCCGGACTGTTACCTGATATACACCGCAGACTGATGCCGGACTGTAACCTGATATACACCACAGACTGATGCCGGACTGTAACCTGATATACACCGCAGACTGATGCCGGACTGTAACCTGATATACACCGCAGACTGATGCCGGACTGTAACCTGATATACACCGCAGACTGATGCCGGACTGTAACCTGATATACACCGCAGACTGATGCCGGACTGTAACCTGATATACACCGCAGACTGATGCCGGACTGTTACCTGATATACACCGCAGACTGATGCCGGACTGTAACCTGATATACACCACAGACTGATGCCGGACTGTAACCTGATACACACCGCAGACTGATGCCGGACTGTAACCTGATATACACCGCAGACTGATTCCGGACTGTAACCTGATATACACCGCAGACTGATGCCGGACTGTTACCTGATATACACCGCAGACTGATGCCGGACTGTAACCTGATATACACCACAGACTGATGCCGGACTGTAACCCGATATACACAGCAGACTGATGCCGGACTGTGACCTGACATACACCACAGACTGATGCCGGACTGTAACCTGATATACACCGCAGACTGATGCCGGACTGTAACCTGATATACACCACAGACTGATGCCGGACTGTAACCTGATATACACCACAGACTGATGCCGGACTGTAACCTGATATACACCGCAGACTGATGCCGGACTGTAACAGGATATACACCGCAGACTGATGCCGGACTGTTACCTGATATACACCGCAGACTGATGCCGGACTGTAACCTGATATACACCACAGACTGATGCCGGACTGTAACCCGATATACACAGCAGACTGATGCCGGACTGTGACCTGACATACACCACAGACTGATGCCGGACTGTAACCTGATATACACCGCAGACTGATGCCGGACTGTAACCTGATATACACCACAGACTGATGCCGGACTGTAACCTGATATACACCACAGACTGATGCCGGACTGTAACCTGATATACACCGCAGACTGATGCCGGACTATAACCTGATATACACCGCAGACTGATGCCGGACTGTAACAGGATATACACCGCAGACTGATGCCGGACTGTAACCCGATATACACCACAGACTGATGCCGGACTGTAACCTGATATACACCACAGACTGATGCCGGACTGTAACCTGATATACGCCGCAGACTGATGCCGGACTGTAACATGATATACACCACAGACTGATGCCGGACTATAACCTGATATACACCGCAGACTGATGCCGGACTATAACCTGATATACACCGCAGACTGATGCCGGACTGTAGCAGGATATACACCGCAGACTGATGCCGGACTGTAACCTGATATACACCGCAGACTGATGCCGGACTGTTACCTGATACACACCGCAGACTGATGCCGGACTGTAACCTGATATACACTGCAGACTGATGCTGGACTGTTACCTGATATACACCGCCGACTGATGCCGGACTGTAACCGGATATACACCACAGACTGATGCTGGACTGTTACCTGATATACACCGCAGACTGATGCCGGACTGTAACCTGATATACACCGCAGACTGATCCCGGACAGTAACCTGACATACACCGCAGACTGATGCTGGACTGTAACCTGATATACACTGCAGACTGATGCTGGACTGTAACCTGATATACACCGCAGACTGATGCCGGACTGTAACCTGATATACACTGCAGACTGATGCTGGACTGTTACCTGATATACACCGCCGACTGATGCCGGACTGTAACCAGATATACACCACAGACTGATGCTGGACTGTTACCTGATATACACCGCAGACTGATGCCGGACTGTAACCTGATATACACCGCAGACTGATCCCGGACTGTAACCTGACATACACCGCAGACTGATGCTGGACTGTAACCTGATATACACTGCAGACTGATGCTGGACTGTAACCTGATATACACCGCAAACTGATGCCGGACTGTAACCTGAATACACCGCAGACTGATGCCGGACTGTAACCTGATATACACCGCAGACTGATGCCGGACTGTAACCTGATATACACTGCAGACTGATGCCGGACTGTAACCTGATATACACTGCAGACTGATGCCGGACTGTAACCTGATATACACCACAGACTGATGCCGGACTGTAACCTGATATACACCGCAGACTGATCCCGGACTGTAACCTGACATACACCGCAGACTGATGCTGGACTGTAACCTGATATACACCGCAGACTGATCCCGGACTGTAACCTGACATACACCGCAGACTGATGCTGGACTGTAACCTGATATACACCGCAGACTGATGCCGGACTGTAACCTGATATACACCGCAGACTGATGCCGGACTGTAACCTGATATACACCGCAGACTGATGCCGGACTGTAACCTGATATACACCACAGACTGATGCCGGACTATAACCTGATATACACCGCAGACTGATGCCGGACTGTAACAGGATATACACCGCAGACTGATGCCGGACTGTAACCCGATATACACCACAGACTGATGCCGGACTGTAACCTGATATACACCACAGACTGATGCCGGACTGTAACCTGATATACGCCGCAGACTGATGCCGGACTGTAACATGATATACACCACAGACTGATGCCGGACTATAACCTGATATACACCGCAGACTGATGCCGGACTGACTATAACCTGATATACACCGCAGACTGATGCCGGACTGTAGCAGGATATACACCGCAGACTGATGCCGGACTGTTACCTGATACACACCGCAGACTGATGCCGGACTGTAACCTGATATACACTGCAGACTGATGCTGGACTGTTACCTGATATACACCGCCGACTGATGCCGGACTGTAACCGGATATACACCACAGACTGATGCTGGACTGTTACCTGATATACACCGCAGACTGATGCCGGACTGTAACCTGATATACACCGCAGACTGATCCCGGACTGTAACCTGACATACACCGCAGACTGATGCTGGACTGTAACCTGATATACACTGCAGACTGATGCTGGACTGTAACCTGATATACACCGCAAACTGATGCCGGACTGTAACCTGAATACACCGCAGACTGATGCCGGACTGTAACCTGATATACACCGCAGACTGATGCCGGACTGTAACCTGATATACACTGCAGACTGATGCCGGACTGTAACCTGATATACACCGCAGACTGATGCCGGACTGTTACCTGGTACACACCGCAGACTGATGCCGTACTGTAACCTGATATACACCGCAGACTGATGCCGGACTGTAACCTGATATACACCGCAGACTTATGCTGTACTGTAACCTGATACACACCGCAGACTGATCCCGGACTGTAACATGATATACACCGCAGACTGATGCCGGACTGTAACCTGATATACACCACAGACTGATGCCGGACTGTGACCTGACATACACCGCAGACTGATGCCGGACTGTAACCTGATACACACCGCAGACTGATGCCGGACTGTAACCTGATATACACCGCAGACTGATGCCGGACTGTTACCTGTTCGGCATCAGTCTGTGGTGTGTATCAGGTTACAGTCCGGCATCAGTCTGCGGTGTATATCAGGTTACAGTCCGGCATCAGCCTGCAGTGTATATCAGGTTACAGTCCGGCATCAGTCTGCGGTGTATATCATGTTACAGTCCGGCATCAGCCTGCGGTGTATATCATGTTACAGTCCGGCATCAGCCTGCGGTGTGTATAAATGTACAGTCCAGCATCAGTCTGCGGTGTGTATCAGGTTACAGTCCGGCATCAGTCTGCGGTGTATATCAGGTTACAGTCCGGCATCAGCCTGCGGTATATGGGGCAAATTCAGTATAAATCGCAAGTAGCGATTCGTGCAGAATTTTTGCTGAGCGGGCGCATGCGCAGCAGGCCCTACTGCGCATGTGCCTGCATTTTCTGCGGGGGGGGGGGGGGGCGCAGAAAATACGATCGCCTCTGCCTGTCAATCAGGCAGAGGCGGGGTGGGAGGGAGGCGGCAATGGAGCGTTGCGGGGGCATGCCAGCCCAAATGGTGGGCTGGTACGCGCGTACGGGGGCGTGTTGTCACACGCAGCCGCTGCGACAGCAAAAATGGCGCCGAGACTCCTGCGGTTGCAGCTAAGCTGTGCCGGCAGGCGTCATCCTTAATTTCTACCTCCTGTAATTCCCGACTGTTACCTGGATACATGATATAGACTGCCTGTAATTCTGGACTGTTACCTGTATACACAGTATAGACTGCCTGTAATTCTGGACTGTTACCTGGATACACAGTATAGACTGCCTGTTACCTGAATACACAGTATAGACTGCCTGTAATTCCGGACTGTTACCTGCATACACAGTATAGACTGCCTGTTACCTGAATACATAGTACAGACTGCCTGTAATTCCGGACTGTTACCTGGATACACAGTACAGACTTCCTGTAATTCTGGACTGTTACCTGGATACACAGTATAGACTGCCTGTAATTCCGGACTGTTACCTGGATATACAGTACAGACTGCCTGTTACCTGGATACACAGTACAGACTGCCTGTAATTCCGGACTGTTACCTGGATACACGGTATAGACTGCCTGTAATTCCGGACTGTTACCTGGATACACGGTATAGACTGCCTGTAATTCCAGACTGTTACCTGGATACACAGTATAGACTGCCTGTAATTGTGGACTGTTACCTGCATACACAGTATAGACTGCCTGTAATTCTGGACTGTTACCTGGATACACAGTATAGACTGCCTGTTACCTGAATACACAGTATAGACTGCCTGTAATTCCGGACTGTTACCTGCATACACGATATAGACTGCCTGTTACCTGAATACATAGTACAGACTTCCTGTAATTCTGGACTGTTACCTGGATACACAGTATAGACTGCCTGTAATTCCGGACTGTTACCTGGATATACAGTACAGACTGCCTGTTACCTGGATACACAGTACAGACTGCCTGTAATTCCGGACTGTTACCTGGATACACGATATAGACTGCCTGTTACCTGGATACACGGTACAGACTGCCTGTAATTCCGGATTGTTACCTGGATACACGATATAGACTGCCTGTTACCTGGATACACAGTACAGACTGCCTGTAATTCCGGACTGTTACCTGGATACACGATATAGACTGCCTGTTACCTGGATACACAGTACAGACTTCCTGTAATTCTGGACTGTTACCTGGATACACAGTATAGACTGCCTGTAATTCCGGACTGTTACCTGGATACACGGTACAGACTGCCTGTAATTCCGGACTGTTACCTGTATATACAGTATAGACTGCCTGTAATTCCGGACTGTTACCTGGATACACAGTACAGACTGCCTGTAATTCCGGACTGTTACCTGTATATACAGTATAGACTGCCTGTAATTCCGGACTGTTACCTGTATATACAGTATAGACTGCCTGTAATTCCGGACTGTTACCTGGATACACAGTATAGACTGCCTGTAATTCCGGACTGTTACCTGGATACACAGTATATACTGCCTGTAATTCCGGACTGTTACCTGGATACACAGTATAGACTGCCTGTTACCTGGATACACAGTACAGACTGCCTGTAATTCCGGACTGTTACCTGGATACACAGTATAGACTGCCTGTAATTCCGGACTGTTACCTGGATACACAGTACAGACTGCCTGTAATTCCGGACTGTTACCTGGATACTCAGTATAGACTGCCTGTAATTCCGGACTGTTACCTGTATACACAGTATAGACTGCCTGTAATTCCGGACTGTTACCTGGATACACAGTATAGACTGCCTGTAATTCCGGACTGTTACCTGGATATACCCTGTATGTAATGTTGGAGATGCAGGAGGGGGTGGGGGATGGGTTGGAAGAGACAACTCTTAGAGGTTACTCACACAGCATTCTGTCCAATATATGTGCAAGAAGGGGAAGGTCAGCAGAGCCTTGTTTCCCTCTTTTGGTAAAAGCTCCTCCTTGTACTGGACAAAGTTGGACTCCAGATGGACCATTTTAGGAGCACGGCCATATGCTCTGCAGGAAGAGTAATTAGATGGAAAGATCAGAGATAGATAGATAGATAGATAGATAGATAGATAGATAGAGAAAACAAATACGTTGGGCGAGCAGGTCTTTCCTCACCTTCTCCATTCCATCGGCTCTTTAGGCAGCTGCTGGGTGAGGGTAGAATAAACAGCAGTGAACAAACTCTGGTCCCCAGCACCTGAAACACACACACTACACCTTAGTCACATCTAGGCTGGATAATGTCAGTAATAGCCTAAAATACATACAGGGCACTGAGAACAATTATCATTCAAAATCTTTGCAAACACCAAGACTAACACCACACCTGGAGCCACTTATTCCACCAGGCTCCTACACCGGCACCTGGAGACACTTATTCCACCAGGATCCTACACCGGCACCTGGAGCCACTTATTCCACCAGGATCCTGCACCGGCACCTGGAGACACTTATTCCACCAGGATCCTGCACCGGCACCTGGAGCCACTTATTCCACCAGGATCCTACACCGGCACCTGGAGCCACTTATTACACCAGGCTTCTACACCGGCACCTGGAGACACTTATTCCACCAAACTCCTACACCGGCACCTGGAGCCACTTATTCCACCAGACTCCTACACCGGCACCTGGAGCCACTTATTCCACCAGACTCCTACACCGGCACCTGGAGCCACTTATTCCACCAGGCTCCTACACCGGCACCTGGAGCCACTTATTCCACAAGACTCCTACACCGGCACCTGGAGCCACTTATTCCACCAGGATCCTACACCGGCACCTAGAGACACTTATTCTACCAGGATCCTGCACCGGCATCTGGAGACACTTATTCCACCAGGATCCTGCACCGGCACCTTGAGACACTTATTCCACCAGGATCCTACACCGGCACCTGGAGCCACTTATTCCACCAGGATCCTGCACCGGCACCTTGAGACACTTATTCCACCAGGATCCTACACCGGCACCTGGAGCCACTTATTACACCAGGATCCTACACCGGCACCTGGAGCCACTTATTACACCAGGATCCTACACCGGCACCTGGAGCCACTTATTACACCAGGATCCTACACCGGCACCTGGAGCCACTTATTCCACCAGACTCCTACACCGGCACCTGGAGCCACTTATTCCACCAGGCTCCTACACCGGCACCTGGAGACACTTATTACACCAGACTCCTACACCGGCACCTGGAGAAACTTATTACACCAGGATCCTACACCGGCACCTGGAGCCACTTATTCCACCAGGATCCTACACCGGCACCTGGAGCCACTTATTCCACCAGGATCCTGCACCGGCACCAGGAGCCACTTATTCCACCAGGATCCTACACCGGCACCAGGAGCCACTTATTCCACCAGGATCCTACACCGGCACCTGGAGACACTTATTCCACCAGGATCCTACACCGGCACCTGGAGACACTTATTCCACCAGGATCCTGCACCGGCACCTGGAGACACTTATTCCACCAGGATCCTGCACCGGCACCTGGAGCCACTTATTCCACCAGGATCCTGCACCGGCACCTGGAGCCACTTATTCCACCAGGCTCCTACACCGGCACCTGGAGCCACTTATTCCACCAGGATCCTGCACCGGCACCTGGAGCCACTTATTCCACCAGGCTCCTACACAGGCACCTGGAGCCACTTATTCCACCAGGCTGCTACACAGGCACCTGGAGCCACTTATTACACCAGGCTCCTACACCGGCACCTGGAGACACTTATTCCACCAGGCTCCTACACCGGCACCTGGAGCCACTTATTCCACCAGGATCCTACACCGGCACCTGGAGCCACTTATTCCACCAGGATCCTACACCGGCACCTGTAGCCACTTATTCCACCAGGATCCTGCACCGGCACCTGGAGACACTTATTCCACCAGGATCCTACACCGGCACCTGGAGACACTTATTCCACCAGACTCCTACACCGGCACCTGGAGCCACTTATTCCACCAGGCTCCTACACCGGCACCTGGAGACACTTATTACACCAGGATCCTACACCGGCACCTGGAGCCACTTATTACACCAGACTCCTACACCGGCACCTGGAGACACTTATTACACCAGGATCCTACACCGGCACCTGGAGCCACTTATTCCACCAGGATCCTGCACGGCACCTGGAGCCACTTATTCCACCAGGATCCTGCACCGGCACCTGGAGCCACTTATTCCACCAGGATCCTACACCGGCACCTGGAGCCACTTATTCCATCAGGATCCTACACCGGCACCTGGAGCCACTTATTCCACCAGGATCCTACACCGGCACCTGGAGCCACTTATTCCACCAGGATCCTACACCGGCACCTGGAGCCACTTATTCCACCAGGATCCTACACCGGCACCTGGAGCCACTTATTCCACCAGGATCCTGCACCGGCACCTGGAGCCACTTATTCCACCAGGATCCTACACCGGCACCTGGAGACACTTATTCCACCAGGATCCTGCACCGGCACCTGGAGCCACTTATTCCACCAGGATCCTGCACCGGCACCTGGAGCCACTTATTCCACCAGGATCCTACACCGGCACCTGGAGCCACTTATTACACCAGGCTCCTACACCGGCACCTGGAGCCACTTATTCCACCAGGATCCTGCACCACACCTGCAGCCACTTATTCCACCAGGATCCTACACCAGCACCTGGAGCCACTTATTCCACCAGGCTCCTACACAGGCACCTGGAGCCACTTATTACACCAGGCTCCTACACCGGCACCTGGAGCCACTTATTCCACCAGGATCCTACACCGGCACCTGGAGACACTTATTCCACCAGGATCCTACACCGGCACCTGGAGCCACTTATTCCACCAGGATCCTGCACCGGCACCTGGAGACACTTATTCCACCAGGATCCTACACCGGCACCTGGAGCCACTTATTCCACCAGACTCCTACACCGGCACCTGGAGCCACTTATTCAACCAGGCTCCTACACCGGCACCTGGAGACACTTATTACACCAGGATCCTACACCGGCACCTGGAGCCACTTATTACACCAGACTCCTACACCAGCACCTGGAGACACTTATTACACCAGGATCCTACACCGGCACCTGGAGCCACTTATTCCACCAGGATCCTGCAGCGGCACCTGGAGCCACTTATTCCACCAGGATCCTACACCGGCACCTGGAGCCACTTATTCCATCAGGATCCTACACCGGCACCTGGAGCCACTTATTCCACCAGGATCCTACACCGGCACCTGGAGCCACTTATTCCACCAGGATCCTACACCGGCACCTGGAGCCACTTATTCCACCAGGATCCTACACCGGCACCTGGAGCCACTTATTCCACCAGGATCCTGCACCGGCACCTGGAGCCACTTATTCCACCAGGCTCCTACACCGGCACCTGGAGCCACTTATTCCACCAGGCTCCTACACCGGCACCTGGAGCCACTTAGTCCACCAGGCTCCTACACCGGCACCTGGAGCCACTTATTACACCAGGCTCCTACACCGGCACCTGTAGCCACTTATTCCACCAGGATCCTGCACCGGCACCTGGAGCCACTTATTCCACCAGGATCCTGCACCGGCACCTGGAGCCACTTATTCCACCAGGATCCTGCACCGGCACCTGGAGCCACTTATTACACCAGGCTCCTACACCGGCACCTGGAGCCATTTATTCCACCAGGATCCTGCACCGGCACCTGGAGCCACTTATTCCACCAGGATCCTGCACCGGCACCTGGAGCCACTTATTACACCAGGCTCCTACACCGGCACCTGGAGACACTTAGTCCACCAGGCTCCCACACCGGCACCTGGAGCCACTTATTCCACCAGGATCCTACACCGGCACCTGGAGCCACTTATTCCACCAGGATCCTACACCGGCACCTGGAGCCACTTATTCCACCAGGATCCTACACCGGCACCTGGAGCCACTTATTACACCAGGCTCCTACACCGGCACCTGTAGCCACTTATTCCACCAGGATCCTGCACCGGCACCTGGAGCCACTTATTCCACCAGGATCCTGCACCGGCACCTGGAGCCACTTATTCCACCAGGATCCTGCACCGGCACCTGGAGCCACTTATTACACCAGGCTCCTACACCGGCACCTGGAGACACTTATTCCACCAGGATCCTGCACCGGCACCTGGAGCCACTTATTCCACCAGGATCCTGAACCGGCACCTGGAGCCACTTATTACACCAGGCTCCTACACCGGCACCTGGAGACACTTATTGGCCCTACACACTGGCCGATTTTTTGAAAGATATGAACGATCTCGTTCATAAATGAACGAGAACTCGTTCATATCTTTCAGTGTGGAGGCTCCAGCGATAATCGATGCGCGGTCCCGCGCTCGTTCATCGCTGGTCCCCCGTCGGCTGTGCATGCAGGCCAATATGGACGATCTCGTCCATATTTGCCTGCAGTTCTATGGAGCCGCGTGACGGGGGAGTGAAGAAACTTCACTCCCCCCGTCACTGCCCCCCCTGCCGCCGGGTCGCTCGTCGGCCGTATCCGCCGTCGGGCAGCTCGGCGGCGGGTCGGCCAGTGTGTAGGGCCCCTTAGTCCACCAGGCTCCTACACCGGCACCTGGAGCCACTTATTCCACCAGGCTCCTACACCGGCACCTGGAGCCACTTATTCCACCAGGATCCTACACCACACCTGGAGCCACTTATTCCACCAGGATCCTACACCGGCACCTGGAGCCACTTATTCCACCAGGATCCTACACCGGCACCTGCAACCACTTATTCCATCAGGATCCTACACCGGCACCTGGAGCCACTTATTCCACCAGGATCCTACACCGGCACCTGGAGCCACTTATTCCACCAGGATCCTGCACCGGCACCTGGAGCCACTTATTACACCAGGATCCTGCACCGGCACCTGGAGCCACTTATTACACCAGGATCCTGCACCAGCACCTGGAGCCACTTATTCCACCAGGCTCCTACACCGGCACCTGGAGCCACTTATTACACCAGGCTCCTACACCGGCACCTGGAGCCACTTATTACACCAGGCTCCTACACCGGCACCTGGAGCCACTTATTCCACCAGGATCCGGCACCTGGAGCCACTTATTCCACCAGGATCCTGCACCAGCACCTGGAGCCACTTATTCCACCAGGATCCTGCACCGGCACCTGGAGCCACTTATTACACCAGGCTAATGCACCGGCACCTGGAGCCACTTATTCCACCAGGATCCTGCACCGGCACCTGGAGCCACTTATTCCACCAGGATCCTACACCGGCACCTGGAGCCACTTATTCCACCAGGATCCTACACCGGCACCTGGAGCCACTTATTCCACCAGGATCCTACACCGGCACCTGGAGCCACTTATTCCACCAGGATCCTACACCGGCACCTGGAGACACTTATTCCACCAGGATCCTGCACCGGCACCTGGAGACACTTATTACACCAGGATCCTGCACCGGCACCTGGAGCCACTTATTCCACCAGGCTCCTACACCGGCACCTGGAGCCACTTAGTCCACCAGGCTCCTACACCGGCACCTGGAGCCACTTATTCCACCAGGCTCCTACACCGGCACCTGGAGCCACTTATTCCACCAGGATCCTGCACCGGCACCTGGAGCCACTTATTCCACCAGGATCCTACACCGGCACCTGGAGCCACTTATTCCACCAGGCTCCTACACCGGCACCTGGAGCCACTTATTCCACCAGGATCCTGCACCGGCACCTGGAGCCACTTATTCCACCAGGATCCTGCACCGGCACCTGGAGCCACTTATTACACCAGGCTCCTACACCGGCACCTGGAGACACTTAGTCCACCAGGCTCCTACACCGGCACCTGGAGCCACTTATTCCACCAGGCTCCTACACCGGCACCTGGAGCCACTTATTCCACCAGGCTCCCACACCGGTACCTGGAGCCACTTATTCCACCAGGATCCTGCACCAGCACCTGGAGCCACTTATTACACCAGGCTCCTACACCGGCACCTGGAGACACTTAGTCCACCAGGCTCCTACACCGGCACCTGGAGCCACTTATTACACCAGGCTCCTACACCGGCACCTGGAGACACTTAGTCCACCAGGCTCCTACACCGGCACCTGGAGCCACTTATTCCACCAGGCTCCTACACCGGCACCTGGAGCCACTTATTACACCAGGCTCCTACACCGGCACCTGGAGACATCTGGGGTGACAGTAAATAGGGGGTATATATAAGGGCCTATGTGGGATGACAGTGTATAGGGGAGTATATATAGGGGCTATGTGGGGTGACAGTGTATAGGGGAGTATGTATAAGGGGCTATGTAGGATGACAGTGTATAGGGGAGTATATATAGGGGGCTATGTGGGGTAACAGTGTATAGGGGAGTATATATAAGGGGCTATGTAGGATGACAGTGTATAGGGGAGTATATATAGGAGTCTATGTGGGGTGACAGTGTATAGGGGAGTATATATAGGGGGCTATGAGGGGTGACAGTGTATAGGGGAGTATATATAGGGACCATGTGGGGGTGGCAGTGTATAGGGGAGTGTATATATAGGGGGCTAGGTGGGGTGACAGTGTATAGGGGAGTATATATAGGGGGTATGTGGGGTGACAGTGTATAGGGGAGTATGTATAAGGGGCTATGTAGGATGACAGTGTATAGGGGAGTATATATAGGGGGCTATGTGGGGTAACAGTGTATAGGGGAGTATATATAAGGGGCTATGTAGGATGACAGTGTATAGGGGAGTATATATAGGAGGCTATGTGGGGTGACAGTGTATAGGGGAGTATATATAGGGGGCTATGAGGGGTGACAGTGTATAGGGGAGTATATATAGAAACCATGTGGGGGTGGCAGTGTATAGGGGAGTATATATAGGGGCTATGTGGGGTGACAGTGTATGGTGGAGTGTATATATAGGGACTATGAGGGGTGATAGTGTATAGGGGAGTATATATAGGGACTATGTGGGGGTGGCAGTGTATAGGGGAGTGTATATATAGGGGGCTAGGTGGGGTGACAGTGTATGGGGGAGTGTATATATAGGGACTATGTGGGGTGACAGTGTATAGGGGAGTATATATAGGGGCTATGTGGGGTGACAGTGTATGGGGGAGTGTATATATAGGGACTATGTGGGGTAACAGTGTATGGGGGAGTATATATAGGGGCTATGTGGGGTGACAGTGTATGGGGGAGTATATATAGGGGCTATGTGTGGTGACAGGGTATAGGGGAGTATATATAGGGCTAAGTGGGATGACAGTGTATAGGGGAGTATATATAGGGGCTATATAGGATGACAGTGTATAGGGGAGTATATATAGGGCTATGTGGGGTGACAGTGTATAGGGGAGTATATATAGGGGGCTATGTGGGATGCCAGTGTATAGGGGAGTATTTATTGGGGCTATGTGGGGTGACAGTGTATAGGGGAGTATATATAGGGCTATGTGGGGTGACAGTGTATAGGGGAGTATATATAGGGCTATGTGGGGTGACAGTGTATAGGGGAGTATATATAGGGCTATGTGGGGTGACAGTGTATAGGGGAGTATATATAGGGCTATGTGGGGTGACAGAGTATAGGGGAGTATATATAGGGCTATGTGGGGTGACAGTGTATAGGGGAGTATATATAGGGCTATGTTGGGTGACAGTGTATAGGGGAGTATATATATAGGGCTATGTGGGGTGACAGTGTATAGGGGAGTATATATAGGGCTATGTTGGGTGACAGTGTATAGGGGAGTATATATAGGGGCTATGTGTGGTGACAGTGAATAGGGGAGTATATATAGGGGCTATGTTGCATGACAGTGTATAGTATGGGGGCTATGTGGGGTGACATTGTATAGGGGAGTATATATATATATATATATATATATGGCTATGTGGGGTGACAGTGTATAGGGGAGTATATATAGGGGATATGTGGGATGACAGTGTATGTGGAGTATATATAGGGGCTATGTGGGGTGACAGTGTATAGGGGAGTATATATAGGGGGCTATGTGGGATGACAGTGTATAGGGGTGTATATATAGAGGCTTTGTGGGATGACAGTGTATAGGAGAGTATATATAGGGGCTATGTTGGGTGGCAGTGTATAGGGGAGTATATATAAGGGGTATGTGGGGTGACAGTGTATAGGGGAGTATATATAGGGGCTATGTGGGATGACAGTGTATAGGGGAGTATATATAGAGGCTATGTGGGATGACAGTGTATAGGGGAGTATATATAGAGGCTATGTGGGATGACAGTGTATAGGGGAGTATATATAGGGGCTATGTTGGGTGGCAGTGTATAGGGTAGTATATATAGGGGCTCTGTGGGATGACAGTGTATAGGGGAGTATATATAGGGGCTATGTGGGATGACAGTGTATAGGGGAGTATATATAGGGGGCTCTGTGGGGTGACAGTGTATAGGGGAGTATATATAGGGGCTCTGTGGGGTGACAGTGTATAGGGGAGTGTATATATAGGGGCTATGTGGGGTGACAGTGTATAGGGGAGTATATATAGGGGCTATGTGGGGTGACAGTGTATAGGGGAGTATATATAGGGGCTATGTGGGGTGACAGTGTATAGGGGAGTATATATAGGGGCTATGTGGGGTGACAGTGTATAGGGGAGTATATAAAGGGGCTATGTGGGGTGACAGTATACATGGGGATGTGCAGGACTATAAGGACGTCTTACAGGTGACTATGGGCTTGTTCTCCATGGTGTACACAACCCCCGGATCCTCGTTTCCAGTTTCCCCAGGCTCCGCCCCTTCCATGGGCTCCGGTCACCGCTCCATCCCGGGGCCCTCAAGAGTCACCGCGCAGTCACTTCCGGCTTCCTCATCGCCGCAAGCAACAACTTCCGGGTCCATCTCTTCCCTGGGATTGGTGGTAGCGGGCTAGACACGCTATTGGTTAACGGTTATGACGTCACTCTTGAGGTGTTGGCGACGCCGCCATTTTTGTAACTGGCACGAAGCCGGGCTGATTTGTCGGGGTCATGTGACCTGAGCTGAGTGAAAAGGCGGGAACTCTGTCAGGCGGTTCCCTGGTGGGTGATCTATGATCGTCAAACTGAGGACCCCTCACCCTCACCTTCAGCTTCTAGGGCACAGTGTGGGTGGCAGCTGGAGGGGCAGAGAGGAGCGAGGTGTCGTCTGATAGGTAGTGTATGCTGGCGCTAGCGGAACGCAGGTGATATATAATATATAGATAGATATATATATATATGTGTACACTGCCCAAAAAAATAAAGGGAACACTAAAATAACACATCCTAGATCTGAATGAATGAAATATTCTTATGAAATACTTTGTTCTTTACATAGTTGAATGTGCTGACAACAAAATCACACAAAAATTATCAATGGAAATCAAATGTATTACCCCATGGAGGTCTGGATTTAGAGTCACCCTCAAAATTAAAGTGGAAAAACACACTACAGGCTGATCCAACTTTGATGTAATGTCCTTAAAACAAGTTAAAATGAGGCTCAGTAGTGTCTGTGGCCTCCATGTGCCTGTATGACCTCCCTACAACGCCTGGGCATGCTCCTTATGAGGAGGCGGATGGTCTCCTGAGGGATCTCCTCCCAGACCTGGACTAAAGCATCCGCCAACTCCTGGACAGTCTGTGGTGCAACGCCACAATGGTGGATGGAGCGAGACATGATGTCCCAGATGTGCTCAATTGGATTCAGCTCTGAGGAACGGGCGGGCCAGTCCATAGAATCAATGCCTTCGTCTTGCAGGAACTGCTGACCAGTGCTGTAACTAGGCATTTTAGCACTGTGTGCAAGAAACGACATTGGCTGCCCCCCCCCCCCCCCCATGTAAGACAGGGGCAGTGCGCGCCACAGGCGCGCAAAAAATATATAGGGGCGTGGCTTCATGGGGAAGGGGCGTGGCCACAAAATAATAGCAATTCATACTACGGTGCACAGTAGTCTACATTATTCAAGTTACGCTGCACAGTAGCGCCACTACACCAGGTAGAGCCCCTTTTCTCTGACGTCCTAAGTGGATGCTGGGACTCCGTAAGGACCATGGGGAATAGCGGCTCCGCAGGAGACAGGGCACAAAAGTAAAGCTTTAGGATCAGGTGGTATGCACTGGCTCCTCCCCCTATGACCCTCCTCCAAGCCTCAGTTAGATTTTTGTGCCCGAACGAGAAGGGTGCAGGCTAGGTGGCTCTCCTGAGCTGCTTAGAAGTAAAGTTTAAATAGGTTTTTTATTTTCAGTGAGACCTGCTGGCAACAGGCTCACTGCATCGTGGGACTAAGGGGAGAAGAAGTGAACTCACCTGCGTGCAGAGTGGATTGGGCTTCTTGGCTACTGGACATTAGCTCCAGAGGGACGATCACAGGTACAGCCTGGATGGGTCCCGGAGCCGCGCCGCCGGCCCCCTTACAGATGCTGAAGAGTGAAGAGGTCCAGAAATCGGCGGCAGAAGACGTTCCTGTCTTCATTAAGGTAGCGCACAGCACTGCAGCTGTGCGCCATTGCTCCCAGCACACTTCACACTGCGGTCACTGAGGGTGCAGGGCGCTGGGGGGGGGCGCCCTGGGCAGCAATGTAAATACCTCCTATGGCAAAAAATACATCACATTGTCAAAGTCAAAAATATTACATAGAGAGAACATACAAACTACACACATTTAAGTCGCTATACTTGCAAATATGCACAGCGAGCACAGCAATATATGGTAACACACGCATTTGCTCAGACATGGCACGGAGATGGATTCGGCGCTTGTTTCATACAGTACATGGTTATGATAATGTCGGGCACCAGACATCATGGAGATTTAGAATTGGCTGATGAATTGATGTCATTAATGTGTATTATTTGAACAGAACCAGATGCGCCCGTCATGTTTGGTATTGAAGCAAGCAGATTGATGTGTGGGTTAGTTTGAGGATTGTTGTGAAGTTGTGGGACATTGCAGCGGATAGATATGATTATATGTATAAAAGCTAAGATCATTTTGTTAGAACAATGAATGATCAAGCCAACCCTTTACTAAGATTTCAGGGCTGAACCTGATTAGCATATACAAAGCAAAAGAGACCCCTCCCCCAGGAACTAGGAAAACAAAGCTTTTGCTTTGTATATGCTAGAAAAGAAGTCAGTTTCAGTTTGCTTGGGGCCTCTGAGGACAGATATACTGTAGCTACTCACACAGCTACCTGGCACCCAGCAGCATGGCGGCTACATCCCCAGGACTGACCTCCAAACTAAAGGCTAAGTATTGAATTCACATGGCTAGATAAGGAAATATAGACAGATTGCTTTAAGGTCAATGGTGCTGGTTTAAATAGGATATTGTAACTTGTTTGTGTGATAGATCTGGGAATATGTGCTGGTAGCAATGGCAGGCTGATATGTGTGGTTACATTGTGATCTGGTCTTGTGATGAATATGCTCTGGTTATTGAGACACTGAAGTTGTTTGGAATGTGAAATTGAATAAGGTGGTTCTAGGAAGTTGGATTGTAATTGTGAAAGGTGATTTAGATGGTTTGGAATTGTAAAATCAGAACATATGCATTGTTTTGAGGCTTGGACATTTTGGAATAAAATGGAGTCTTGTGTCTTCTGCTATGTGATTGTGGTGTAGCAGAGAGTGCCATGTGTTTGGACCTGCAAATCTAAAATGGCTGCTGCCGGGTATTTTCCCCTCCCCCTTTCAACCATGTGGTGCAGTCTTTGGAATCATGGGAGTTTTCCCAAAATGGAGTCTAGCTTCTGTCCCATGCGGTATTGTAGGGTTGTGTATATAGGGACAGCCAGTATGGGTAAGGTCAAGTATTTTCTCCACAAAGATTCTCAGCATTGACTAACTGCGCAGCGATTGTCTCTCACATGTGTAGTTTTATCCGCAATCATATTGATCTTACTGTTATTGTAAGCCATTTCTCTCTCTCTCTCTTTTCTCCTCTTTCTCTCTTATTTTCCCTTAAAACGTAATTGTATTGTATTGTATTTCCCGTGTAGTTATCTGGTTAGTTAGTCTATGTTATATTGTAGTGTATGACTTGTATTGTATTAATTCTTTTGCAAGTATAACATTCATAATATATATATAAGGCGTTGGACCCTAAGCACGGTATCTGTGTATTTCTTATAGTGTTAAGTATTCTCAGAGCGTCGGTGACGCTCGAACAGCTTTTAAGTTAATAAGGTTATACTGTGCTGCATTTACACTCTATCACTACACTAAGGTCTTACTGCATAATACACTGTTTATGGTTTAGATATAAAGGTTTAACATTGTGAGCGTCAGCGCCGCTGGTGATCTCCTCGTGGTCCCGAGCGTCCGCTACGCTATAGCGAATCATTACGTTAGTCGGCAGCCAATAGCGTGCCTGCCTGTGATCTCTTGGCCGTGAGCGAACGTGACGCTTGAGCGTCTCGACTACGGCTAAGCGATTGTTACGCAACATGCGTACCCTTACGGTACTCCATACGTAAATAGCGTACAGTGTTCTTAGACCTCATAAAGGGTATTATATAAGATAAATATTTAGCTTTATCAACATATAGCCCCTGGGCTATATGGATGTATTTAACCCCTGCCAGTTTTCCAGATAAAAGCGGGAGAAGAGCCTGCCGAGAAGGAGGCGGGGCCTATCTCCTCAGCACACGGCGCCATTTTCCCACAAAGCTCCGCTGGTAGGAAGGCTCCCAGACTCTCCCCTGCACTGCACTACAGAAACAGGGTACAACAGAGAGGGGGGGCACTTATTTGGCTAAAAATATATATAAGCAGCTATAAGGGATAGACACTTATTATAAGGTTGTCCCTATACAGTTTATAGCGCTTTGGTGTGTGCTGGCAAACTCTCCCTCTGTCTCCCCAAAGGGCTAGTGGGGTCCTGTCCTCTATCAGAGCATTCCCTGTGTGTGTGCTGTGTGTCGGTACGTTTGTGTCGACATGTATGAGGAGAAAAATGATGTGGAGACGGAGCAGATTGTCTGTAATAGTGATGTCACCCCCTAGGGGGTCGACACCTGAGTGGATGTACTGTTGAAAATTACGTGACAGTGTCAGCTCTGTATAAAGACAGTGGTTGACATGAGACAGCCGGCTACTCAGCTTGTGCCTGTCCAAACGTCTCATAGGCCGTCAGGGGCTCTAAAGCGCCCGTTACCTCAGATGGCAGATACAGACGCCGACACGGATACTGACTCCTGTGTCGACGGTGAAGAGACAACCGTGATTTCCAATAGGGCCACACGTTACATGATTGAGGCAAGGGAAACTGTTTACACATTTCTGATAATATGAGTACCACCAAAAAGGGGTATTATGTTTGGTGAGGAAAAACTACCTGTAGTTTTCCTGAATCTGAGAAATAAAATGAGGTGTGTGATGATGCGTGGGTTTCCCCCCGATAACAATTGATAATTTCTAAAATGTTTTCTCTGACGTCCTAAGTGGATGCTGGGGACTCCGTCAGGACCATGGGGATTAGCGGCTCCGCAGGAGACAGGGCACAAAAGTAAAAGCTTTAGGATCAGGTGGTGTGCACTGGCTCCTCCCCCTATGACCCTCCTCCAAGCCTCAGTTAGATTTTTGTGCCCGGCCGAGAAGGGTGCAATCTAGGTGGCTCTCCTAAAGAGCTGCTTAGAGTAAAAGTTTGTTAGGTTTTTTATTTTCAGTGAGTCCTGCTGGCAACAGGCTCACTGCTACGAGGGACTTAGGGGAGAGAAGTGAACTCACCTGCGTGCAGGATGGATTGGCTTCTTAGGCTACTGGACACCATTAGCTCCAGAGGGAGTCGGAACACAGGTCTCACCCTGGGGTTCGTCCCGGAGCCGCGCCGCCGACCCCCCTTGCAGATGCCGAAAAGTGAAGGTCCAGAAACGGCGGCAGAAGACTCTTCAGTCTTCATAAGGTAGCGCACAGCACTGCAGCTGTGCGCCATTGTTGTCAGCACACTTCATAGCAGCGGTCACTGAGGGTGCAGGGCGCTGGGGGGGGGGCGCCCTGGGCAGCAATGATAGTACCTTATTCTGGCTAAAAATACATCACATATAGCCCCTGGGGGCTATATGGATGTATTTAACCCCTGCCAGGTCTCAAAAAAACGGGAGAAGAAGCCCGCCGAAAAGGGGGCGGGGCCTATTCTCCTCAGCACACAGCGCCATTTTCCCTCACAGAAATGCTGGTGGGAAGGCTCCCAGGCTCTCCCCTGCACTGCACTACAGAAACAGGGTTAAAACAGAGAGGGGGGGCACTTATTTGGCGATATGTATATATATATTAAAATGCTATAAGGGAAAAACACTTATATAAAGGTTGTCCCTGTATAATTATAGCGTTTTTGGTGTGTGCTGGCAAACTCTCCCTCTGTCTCCCCAAAGGGCTAGTGGGGTCCTGTCCTCTATCAGAGCATTCCCTGTGTGTGTGCTGTGTGTCGGTACGTGTGTGTCGACATGTATGAGGACGATGTTGGTGAGGAGGCGGAGCAATTGCCTGAAATGGTGATGTCACTCTCTAGGGAGTCGACACCGGAATGGATGGCTTATTTAAGGAATTACGTGATAATGTCAACACGCTGCAAGGTCGGTTGACGACATGAGACGGCCGGCAAACAAATTAGTACCTGTCCAGGCGTCTCAAACACCGTCAGGGGCTGTAAAACGCTCATTTACCTCAGTCGGTCGACACAGACACGGACACTGACTCCAGTGTCGACGGTGAAGAAACAAACGTATTTTCCTTTAGGGCCACACGTTACATGTTAAGGGCAATGAAGGAGGTGTTACATATTTCTGATACTACAAGTACCACAAGAAGGGTATTATGTGGGGTGTGAAAAAACTACCTGTAGTTTTTCCTGAATCAGATAAATTAAATGAAGTGTGTGATGATGCGTGGGTTTCCCCCGATAGAAAATTATTGGCGGTATACCCTTTCCCGCCAGAAGTTAGGGCGCGTTGGGAAACACCCTTTAGGGTGGATAAGGCGCTCACACGCTTATCAAAACAAGTGGCGGTACCGTCTCCAGATAGGGCCGCCCTCAAGGAGCCAGCTGAGAGGCTGGAAAATATCCTAAAAAGGTATATACACACATACTGGTGTTATACTGCGACCAGCGATCGCCTCAGCCTGGATGTGCAGCGCTGGGGTGGCTTGGTCGGATTCCCTGACTGAAAATATTGATACCCTTGACAGGGACAGTATTTTATTGACTATAGAGCATTTAAAGGATGCATTTCTATATATGCGAGATGCACAGAGGGATATTTGCACTCTGGCATCAAGAGTAAGTGCGATGTCCATATCTGCCAGAAGATGTTTATGGACACGACAGTGGTCAGGTGATGCAGATTCCAAACGGCACATGGAAGTATTGCCGTATAAAGGGGAGGAGTTATTTGGGGTCGGTCCATCGGACCTGGTGGCCTCGGCAACAGCTGGAAAATCCACCTTTTTTACCCCAAATCACATCTCAGCAGAAAAAGACACCGTCTTTTCAGCCTCAGTCCTTTCGTCCCCATAAGGGCAAGCGGGCAAAAGGCCAGTCATATCTGCCCAGGGATAGAGGAAAGGGAAGAAGACTGCAGCAGGCAGCCCATTCCCAGGAACAGAAGCCCTCCACAGCTTCTGCCAAGTCCTCAGCATGACGCTGGGGCCGTACAAGCGGACTCAAGTGCGGTGGGGGGTCGTCTCAAGAGTTTCAGCGCGTAGTGGGCTCACTCGCAAGTGGACCCCTGGATCCTACAAGTAGTATCCCAGGGGTACAGACTGGAGATTCGAGACGTCTCCCCCTCGCAGGCTCCTGATGTCTGCTTTACCAACGTCTTCCTCCGACAGGGAAGGCAGTATTGGAAACAATTCACAAGCTGTATTCCCAGCAGGTGATAATCAAAGTACCCCTCCTACAACAAGGAAAGGGGTATTATTCCACACTATATTGTGGTACTGAAGCCAGACGGCTCGGTGAGACCTATTCTAAATGGGAAATCTTTGAACACTTACATACAAAGGTTCAAATCAAGATGGAGTCACTCAGAGCAGTGATAGCGAACCAGGAAGAAGGGGACTATATGGTGTCCCTGGACATCAAGGATGCTTACCTCCATGTCCCAAATTGCCCTTCTCACCAAGGGTACCTCAGGTTCGTGGTACGGAACTGTCACTATCAGTTTCAGACGCTGCCGTTTGGATTGTCCACGGCACCCCGGGTCTTTACCAAAGTAATGGCCGAAATGATGATTCTTCTTCAAAGAAAAGGCGTCTTAATTTTCTCTGACGTCCTAGTGGATGCTGGGAACTCCGTAAGGACCATGGGGAATAGCGGCTCCACAGGAGACTGGGCACATCTAAAGAAAGCTTTAGGATCACCTGGTGTGCACTGGCTCCTCCCCCTATGACCCTCCTCCAAGCCTCAGTTAGATTTCTGTGCCCGACGAGAAGGGTGCACACTAGGGGCTCTCCTGAGCTCTTTGTGAAAGTTTTAGTTTAGGTTTATTATTTTCAGTGAGACCTGCTGGCAACAGGCTCACTGCATCGAGGGACTAAGGGGAGAAGAAGCGAACTCACCTGCGTGCAGAGTGGATTGGGCTTCTTAGGCTACTGGACATTAGCTCCAGAGGGACGATCACAGGTTCAGCCTGGATGGGTCACCGGAGCCGCGCCGCCGTCCCCCTTACAGAGCCAGAAGAGCGAAGAGGTCCGAAAAAATCGGCGGCAGAAGACGATCCTGTCTTCAGATAAGGTAGCGCACAGCACCGCAGCTGTGCGCCATTGCTCTCAGCACACTTCACACTCCGGTCACTGAGGGTGCAGGGCGCTGGGGGGGGCAGCGCCCTGAGACGCAATAAATCGATAAAAAAAACCTTATATGGCTAAAATAAATGCATCACATATAACTCCTGGGCTATATGGATGCATTTAACCCCTGCCAAAACATACAGAAAAAGGATGATAGGCTCCGCCCCTTTCTCGGCGTCCTTATCTCCTCAGCACACTGGCGCCATTTTCCCTCACAGCTCAGTTGGAGGGAAGCTCCCTGGCTCTCCCCTGCAGTCACTACACTACAGAAAGGGGTTAAAAAAGAGAGGGGGGCACAAATTAGGCGCAGTATATAACAATACAGCAGCTATAAAGGGAAAAACACTTATATAAGGTTATCCCTGTATATATATAGCGCTCTGGTGTGTGCTGGCAAACTCTCCCTCTGTCTCCCCAAAGGGCTAGTGGGGTCCTGTCCTCTATCAGAGCATTCCCTGTGTGTGTGCTGTGTGTCGGTACGTTGGTGTCGACAAGTATGAGGAGAAAAATGATGAGGAGACGGAGTAGAGTGTCTGAAATTGTGTTGTCACCCCCTAGGGGGTCGACACCTGAGTGGATGTACTGTTGAAATTGCGTGACCGTGTCAGCTTTGTATAAAAGACAGTGGTTGACATGAGACAGCCGGCTACTCAGCTTGTGCATGTCCAGACGTCTCATACAGGGGCCCTAAAGCGCCCGTTACCTCAGATACAGACGCCGACAGGGGTACTGACTCCTGTGTCGACGGTGAAGAGACAACCGTGATTTCCAATAGGGCCACACATTGCATGATTGAGGCAATGGAAAAAGTTTACACTTTTCTGATAATATGAATACCACCAAAAAAAGGGGTATTATGTTTGGTGAGGAAAAACTTCCTGTAGTTTTCCTGAATCTGAGAAATAAAATGAGGTGTGTGATGATGCGTGGGTTTCCCCCCGATAACAATTGATATTTTCTAAAAAGTTATTGGCAGTATACCTTTTCCCGCCAGAGGTTAGGGTGCGTTGGGAAACACCCCCTAGGGTGGATAAAGCGCTCACACGCTTGTAAAAACAAGGGCTCTACCCTCTCCTGAGATGGCCGCCCTTAAGGATCCTGCTGATAGAAAGCAGGAGCGTATCCTAAAATGTATTTACACACATACTGGTGTTATACTGCGACCAGCAATCGCCTCAGCCTGGATGTGCAGTGCTGGGTTGGCGTGGTCGGATTCCCTGACTGGAAATATGATATCCTAGATAAGGACAGTAGATTATTGCCTATAGAGCAATTAAAAGATGCATTTCTATATATGCAGGATGCACAGCGGAATATTTGCCGACTGGCATCAAGTATAAGTGCGTTGTCCAATTATTCCAGTAAAGTGGTCAGGTGATGCGGATTCCAAACGGCATTTGGAAGTATTGCCTTAAAAGAGGGGATGTACCCCAGGTCGCCTCTCAAAATAAGACGCCGTATTATCAGGCGCAGTCCTGGTTGGCAAGCGGACAAAAGGGTTCCTCTTTTCTGCTCGTGACAGAGGGAGAGGAAAATGGCTGCAGAGATCAGCCAGTTCCAAGGAACAGAAACCCTTTTCCGCCGCTGCCAAGCCCTCAGTATGACGCTAGGGCTTTACAAATTCAGGCACGGTGGGGTCCCGTTCTCAATGAATTTCAGTGCGCAGTGGGCTCACTCGCAAGTAGACCCCTGGATCCTTCAGATAATTCAGGGGTACAAATTGGAATTCGAGACGTATTCCCCTCGCCGTTTCCAAAAGTCTGTTTTACCGACGTCTCCCGCTGACAGGGAGGCAGTTTTGGAAGCCATTCACAAGCTGTATTCCCAGCAGGTGATAATCAAGGTACCCCTCCTGCAACAGGGAACGGGGTATTATTCCACACTATTGTGGTACCGAAGCCAGACGGCTCGGTGAGACCGATTTTAAAATCTAAAATCTAAAATCTTTGAACACTTGCATACAGAGGTTCAAATTCAAAATTGAGTCACTCAGAGCAGTGATTGCAAACCTGGAAGAAGGGGACTACATGATGTCTCGGGACATCAAGGAGGCTTACCTTCATGTCAAAATTTACCCTTCTCACCAAGGGTATTTCAGGTTATGGTACAGAACTGTATCAGTTCGGACGCTGCCGTAGGGATGGTCCACGGCACCCCGGGTCTTTACTGAAGTAATGACCGAAATGATGATATTCCTTCGAAGGAAGGGAATTTTAGTTATCCTTTACTTGGACGATTCCCTGATAAGGGTAAGATCCAGGGAACAGTTGGAGATCGGTGTAGCACTATATCAGGTAGTGTTGCGGCAGCACGATTGGATTTTCAATATTCTAAAATCGCAGCTGGTTCCGACGACTTGTCTTCTGTTCCTAGGGATGATTCTGGACATAGTCCAGAAAGAAGGTGCTTCTCCCGGAGGAGAAAGCCAGGGAGTTATCCGAGCTAGTCAGGAACCTCCTAAAACCGAACCAAGTCTCAGTGCATCAATGCACAAGGGTTCTGGGTAAAAATGGTGGCTTCCTACGAAGCAATCCCATTCGGCAGATTCCACGCACAGTGGAACCTTCTGGACAAATGGTCCGGGTCGCATCTTCAGATGCTTCAGCGGATAACCCTGTCACCAGGGACAAGGGTATCCCTCCTGTGGTGGTTGCAGAGTGCTCGTCTTCTAGAGGGCCGCAGATTCGGCATTCGGGACTGGGTCCTGGTGGCCACGGATGCCAGCCTGCGAGGCTGGGGAGCAGTCACACAGGGAAGGAATTTCCAGGGCTTATGGTCAAGCCTGGAGACATCTCTTCATATAAACATTCTGGAACTAAGGGCCATTTACAATGCCCTAAGTCAAGCGAAACCCCTGCTTCAGGGTCAGGCGGTATTGATCCAATCGGACAACATCACGTCAGTCGCCCACGTAAACAGACAGGGCGGCACGAGAAGCAGGAGGGCAATGGCAGAAGCTGCAAGGATTTTCGCTGGGCGGAAAATCATGTGATAGCACTGTCAGCAGTGTTCATTCCGGGAGTGGACAACTGGGAAGCAGACTTCCTCAGCAGACACGACCTTCACCCGGGAGAGTGGGGACTTCACCCAGAAGTCTTCCACCTGATTGTAAACCGTTGGGAAAAACAAAAGGTGGACATAATGGCGTCCCGTCTAAACAAAAAACTAGACAGATATTGCGCCAGGTCAAGGGACCCTCAGGCAATAGCGGTGGACGCTCTGGTAACACCGTGGGTGTACCAGTCAGTGTATGTGTTCCCTCCTCTGCCCCTCATACCAAAAGTACTGAGAATCATAAGAAGGAGAGTAAGAACTATACTCGTGGTTCCGCTTGGCCAAGAAGGACTTGGTATCCGGAACTTCAAGAGATGCTCACGGACGAACCGTGGCCTCTACCTCTAAGAAAGGACCTGCTCCAGCAAGGGCCTTGTCTGTTCCAAGACTTACCGCGGCTGCGTTTGACGGCATGGCGGTTGAACGCCGGATCCTGAAGATCCCTACCCTGGTCAAGGCCAGGAAAGACGTAACCGCAAAACATTATCACCGCATTTGGCGAAAATATGTTGCGTGGGGTGAGGCCAAGAAGGCCCCTACAGAGGAATTTCAACTGGGTCGTTTCCTCCATTTCCTGCAAACAGGACTGTCTATGGGCCTAAAATTAGGGTCCATTAAGGTTCAAATTTCGGCCCTGTCGATTTTCTTCCAAAAAGAACTGGCTTCAGTGCCTGAAGTTCAGACATTTGTAAAAGGGGTGCTGCATATACAGTCTCCTTTTGTGCCTCCAGTGGCACCTTGGGGATCTCAATGTTGTGTTGAGTTTCCTAAAATCACATTGGTTTGAACCACTCACCACTGTGGACTTAAAATATCTCACATGGAAGTGACGAGTTAGCCCTGGTTTCAGCCAGGCGGGTGTCAGAATTGGCGGCTTTATCATATAAAAGCCCTTACTTAATATTTCATTCTGAAAGGACAGAATTGAGGACTCGTCCTCAAATTTTCTACCTAAGGTGGTTTCTGCATTTCACATGAACCAACCTATTGTGGTACCTGCGGCTACTAAGGACTTGGAGGATTCCAAGTTGCTTGACGTGGTCAGGACCCTGAAAATACATGTTTCCAGGACGGCTGGAGTCAGAAAATCTGACTCGCTGTTTATCCTGTATGCACCCAACAAATTGGGTGCTTCTGCTTCTACGCAGACGATTGCTCGTTGGATTTGTAGTACAATTCAGCTTGCACATTCTATGGCAGGCCTGCCACAGCCAAAAATCTTAAAATGCCCACTCCACAAGGAAGGTGGGCTCATCTTGGGCAGCTGCCCGAGGGGTCTCGGCTTTACAACTTTGCCGAGCAGTTGCTTGGTCAGGAGCAAATACGTTTGTAAAATTCTACAAATTTGATATCTTGGCTGAGGAGGACCTGGAGTTCTCTCATTCGGTGCTGCAGAGTCATCCGCACTCTCCCGCCCGTTTGGGAGCTTTGATATAATCCCCATGGTCCTTACGGAGTTCCCAGCATCCACTAGGACGTCAGAGAAAATAAGAATTTACTTACCGATAATTCTATTTCTCGTAGTCCGTAGTGGATGCTGTGCGCCCATCCCAAGTGCGGATTGTCTGCAATACTGGTACATAATTATTGTTACCAAAAAATTCGGGTTATTGTTGTAGTGAGCCATCTTTTCTAGAGGCTCCTCTATTATCATGCTGTTAACTGGGTTCAGATCACAAGTTGTACAGTGTGATTGGTGTGGCTGGTATGAGTCTTACCCGGGATTCAAAATCCTTCCTTATTGTGTACGCTCGTCCGGGCACAGTATCCTAACTGAGGCTTGGAGGAGGGTCATAGGGGGAGGAGCCAGTGCACACCAGGTGATCCTAAAGCTTTCTTTAGATGTGCCCAGTCTCCTGCGGAGCCGCTATTCCCCATGGTCCTTACGGAGTTCCCAGCATCCACTACGGACTACGAGAAATAGAATTATCGGTAAGTAAATTCTTATTATCCCTTACTTGGACGATCTCCTGATAAGGGCAAGGTCCAGAGAACAGTTGGAAGTCGGAGTAGCACTATCTCAAGTAGTTCTACGACAGCACGGGTGGATTCTAAATATCCAAAATCGCAGCCGTTTCCGACGACACGTCTGCTGTTCCTAGGGATGGTTCTGGACACAGTCCAGAAAAAGGTGTTTCTCCCGGAGGAGAAAGCCAGGGAGTTATCCGAGCTAGTCAGGAACCTCCTAAAACCAGGAAAAGTGTCAGTGCATCATTGCACAAGAGTCCTGGGAAAAATGGTGGCTTATTACGAAGCGATTCCATTCGGCAGATTCCACGCAAGAACTTTTCAGTGGGATCTGCTGGACAAATGGTCCGGATCGCATTTTCAGATGCATCAGCGGATAACCCTATCTCCAAGGACAAGGGTGTCTCTCCTGTGGTGGTTACAGAGTGCTCATCTTCTAGAGGGCCGCAGATTCGGCATTCAGGATTGGATGCTGGTGACCACGGAGGCCAGCCTGAGAGGCTGGGGAGCAGTCACACAGGGAAAAAATTTCCAGGGAGTGTGATCAAGTCTGGAGATTTTTCTCCACATAAATATACTGCAGCTAAGGGCAATTTACAATGCTCTAAGCTTAGCAAGACCTCTGCTTCAAGGTCAGCCGGTATTGATCTAGTGGGACAACATCACGGCAGTCGCCCACGTAAACAGACAGGGCGGCACAAGAAGCAGGAGGGCAATGGCAGAAACTGCAAGGATTTTTCGCTGGGCGGAAAATCATGTGATAGCACTGTCAGCAGTGTTCATTCCGGGAGTGGACAACTGGGAAGCAGACTTCCTCAGCAGGCACAACCTCCACCCGGGAGAGTGGGGACTTCATCGGGAAGTCTTCCACATGATTGTGAACCGTTGGAAAAGACCAAAGGTGGACATGATGGCGTCCCGCCTGAACAAAAAACTGGACAAGTATTGCGCCAGGTCAAAAGACCCTCAGGCAATAGCTGTGGACGTTCTGGTAACACCGTGGGTGTACCAGTCGGTGTATGTCTTCCCTCATCTGCTTCTCATACCCAAGGTATTGAGAATTATAAGACGTAGAGGAGTAAGAACTATACTCGTGGCTCCGGATTGGCCAAGAAGGACTTGGTACCCGGAACTTCAAGAGATGCTCACAGAGGACTCATGGCCTCTGCCGCTAAGAAGGGACTTGCTTCAGCAAGTACCATGTCTGTTCCAAGACTTACCGCGGCTGCGTTGACGGCATGGCGGTTGAACGCCGGATCCTAAGGGAAAAAGGCATTCCGGAAGAGGTCATTCCTACCCTGGTCAAAGCCAGGAAGGAGGTGACCGCACAACATTATCACCACATGTGGCGAAAATATGTTGCGTGGTGTGAGGCCAGGAAGGCCCCATGAAGAAATTTCAACTCGGTCGTTTCCTGCATTTCCTGCAAACAGGAGTGTCTATGGGCCTCAAATTGGGGTCCATTAAGGTTCAAATTTCGGCCCTGTCGATTTTCTTCCAGAAAGAATTGGCTTCAGTTCCTGAAGTCCAGAAGTTTGTCAAGGGAGTACTGCATATACAACCCCCTTTTGTGCCTCCAGTGGCACTGTGGGATCTCAACGTAGTTCTGGGATTCCTAAAATCACATTGGTTTAAACCGCTCAAATCTGTGGATTTGAAATATCTCACAGGGAAAGTGACCATGCTGTTGGCCCTGGCCTCGGCCAGGCGAGTGTCAGAATTGGCGGCGTTTGTCTCAAAAAAGCCCATATCTGATTGTCCATTCGGACAGGGCAGAGCTGTGGACTCATCTCCAGTTTCTCCCTAAGGTGGTGTCAGTGTTTCACCCGAACCAGCTTATTGTGGTACCTGCGGCTACTAGGGACTTGGAGGACTCCAAGTTGCTAGATGTTGTCAGGGCCCTGAAAATATAGTTTCCAGGACGGCTGGAGTCAGGAAAACTGACTTGCTGTTATCCTGTATGCACCCAACAAACTGGGTGCTCTTGCTTCTAAGCAGACGATTGCTAGTTGGATGTGTAGTACAATTCAGCTTGCACATTCTGTGGCAGGCCTGCCACAGCCAAAATATGTAAATGCCCATTCCACAAGGAAGGTGGGCTCATCTTGGGCGGCTGCCCGAGGGGTCTCGGCTTTACAACTTTGCCGAGCTGATACTTGGTCAGGGGCACACCCTGACTGAGGAGGACCTGGAGTTCTCTCATTCGGTGCTGCAGAGTCATCCGCACTCTCCCGCCCGTTTGGGAGCTTTGGTATAATCCCCATGGTCCTGACGGAGTCCCCAGCATCCACTTAGGACGTCAGAGAAAATAAGAATTTACTTACCGATAATTCTATTTCTCGTAGTCCGTAGTGGATGCTGGGCGCCCATCCCAAGTGCGGATTGTCTGCAATACTTGTACATAGTTATTGTTACAAAAATCGGGTTATTATTGTTGTGAGCCATCTTTTCAGATGCTCCGCTGTTATCATGCTGTTAACTGGGTTCAGATCACAGGTTGTACAGTGTGATTGGTGTGGCTGGTATGAGTCTTACCCGGGATTCAAAATCCTTCCTTATTGTGTACGCTCGTCCGGGCACAGTATCCTAACTGAGGCTTGGAGGAGGGTCATAGGGGGAGGAGCCAGTGCACACCACCTGATCCTAAAGCTTTTACTTTTGTGCCCTGTCTCCTGCGGAGCCGCTAATCCCCATGGTCCTGACGGAGTCCCCAGCATCCACTACGGACTACGAGAAATAGAATTATCGGTAAGTAAATTCTTATTATTGGCAGTATACCTTTTCCCGCCAGAGGTTAGGGTGCGTTGGGAAACACCCCCTAGGGGGGATAAGGCGCTCACACGCTTGTAAGAACAAGGGCTCTACCCTCTCCTGAGATGGCCGCCCTTAAGGATCCTGCTGATAGAAAGCAGGAGGGTATCCTAAAATGTATTTACACACATACTGGTGTTATACTGCGACCAGCAATCGCCTCAGCCTGGATGTGCAGTGCTGGTTTGGCGTGGTCGGATTCCCTGACTGGAAATATTGATATCCTAGATAAGGACAGTATATTATTGCCTATAGAGCATTTAAAATATATGCGAGATGCACAGCGGAATATTGCCGACTGGCATCAAGTATAAGTGCGTTGTCCAATTCTACCAGTAAAGTGGTCAGGTGAGGCGGATTCCAAACGGCATTTGGAAGTATTGCCTTAAAAAAGGCATTTGGGGTCGGTCTTTCAGACCTGGTGGCCACGGCAACAGCTGGGATATCCACGTTTGTACCCCAGGTCGCCTCTCAAAATAAGACGCGGTATTATCAGGCGCAGTCCTTTGTTGGCAAGCGGACAAAAGGTTCCTCTTTTCTGCTCGTGACAGAGGGAGAGGAAAAAGGCTACAGAGATGAGCCAGTTCCCAGGAACAGAAACCCTTTCCCGCCTCTGCCAAGCCCTCAGTATGATGCTAGGGCTTTACAAGCTCAGGCACGGTGGGGGCCCGTTCTCAAAGAATTTCAGTGCGCAGTGGGCTCACTCGCAAGTAGACCCCTGGATCCTTCAGGTAATTATTCAGGGGTACAAATTGGAATTCGAGACGTCTCCCCCTCGCCGTTTCCAAAAGTCGGTTTTACCGACGTCTCCCTCTGACAGGGAGGCAGTTTTGGAAGCCATTCACAAGCTGTATTCCCAGCAGGTGATAATCAAGGTACCCCTCCTGCAAAAGGAAACGGGGTATTATTCCACACTATTGTGGTACCGAAGCCAGACGGCTCGGTGAGACCGATTCTAAATCTAAAATCTTTGAATACAGAGGTTCAAATTCAAGATTGAGTCACTCAGAGCAGTGATTGCGAACCTGGAAGAAGGGGACTACATGATGTCTCGGGACATCAGGGATGCTAACCTTCATGTCAAAAAATTTACCCTTCTCACCAAGGGTACCTCAGGTTATGGTACAGAACTGTCACTATCAGTTCAGACGCTGCCGTAGGGATGGTCCACGGCACCCCGGGTCTTTACTAAAGTAAGGACCGAAATGATGATATTCCTTCGAAGGAAGGGAATTTTAGTTATTCTTTACTTGGACGATTCCCTGATAAGGGTAAGATCCAGGGAACAGTTGGAGGTCAGTGTAGCACTATCTCAGGTAGTGTTGCGGCAGCACGATTGGATTCTCAATATTCCAAAATCGCAGCTGGTTCCGGCGACTTGTCTTCTGTTCCTAGGGATGATCCTGGACACAGTCCAGAAAGAAGGTGTTTCTCCCGGAGGAGAAAGCCAGGGAGTTATCCGAGCTAGTCAGGAACCTCCTAAAACCGAGCCAAGTCTCAGTGCATCAATGCACAAGGGTTCTGTGTAAAAATGGTGGCTTCCTACGAAGCAATCCCATTTGGCAGATTCCACGCAAGGACTTTCCAGTGGGACCTACTGGAAAAATGGTCCGGGTCGCATCTTCAGATGCATCAGCGGATAACCCTGTCGCCAAGGACAGGGGTATCCCTCCTGTGGTGGTTGCAGAGTGCTCATCTTCTAGAGGGCCGCAGATTCGGCATTCAGGACTGGGTCCTGGTGACCACGGATGCCAGCCTGCGAGGCTGGGGAGCAGTCACACAGGGAAGGAATATCCAGGGCTTATGGTCAAGCCTGGAGACATCACTTCACATAAATATCTGAAGCTAAGGGCCATTTACAATGCTCTAAGCTTAGCAAGACCCCTGCTTCAAGGTCAGCCGGTGTTGATCCAGTCGGACAACATTACGGCAGTCACCCACGTAAACAGACAGGGTGCCACAAGAAGCAGGAGGGCAATGGCAGAAGCTGCAAGGATTCTTCGCTGGGCGGAAAACCATGTGATAGCACTGTCAGCAGTATTCATTCCGGGAGTGGACAACTGGGAAGCAGATTTCCTCAGCACGACCTCCACCCGGGAGAGTGGGAACTTCACCCAGAAGTCCTCCACATGATTATAAACCGTTGGGAAAAACTCGACAGGTATTGCGCCAGGTCAAGGGACCCTCAGTCAATAGCTGTAAAGGCTCTGGTAACACCGTGGGTGTACCAATCAGTGTATGGGTTCCCTCCTCTGCCTCTCATACCCAAGGTACTGAGATTGGTAAGATGGAGAGGAGTAAGCACTATATTCGTGGCTCCGGATTGGCCAATAAGGACTTGGTAACCGGAACTTCAAGAGATGCTCACGGAGGATCCGTAGCCTCTACCTCTAAGAAGGGACCTGCTCCAGCAAGGACCCTGTCTGTTCCAAGACTTACCGCGGCTGCGTTTGACGGCATGGCGGTTGAACGCCGGATCCTGAAGGAAAAAAGCATTCCGGATGAAGTCATCCCTATCCTGATCAAAGCCAGGAAGGATGTAACCGCAAAACATTATCACCGCATTTGGCGAAAATATGTTGCGTGGTGCGAGGCCAGTAAGGCCCGACGGAGGAAATTCGACGATTCCTACATTTCCTGCAAACAGGAGTGTCTATGGGCCTGAAATTGGGGTCCATTAAGGTTCAAATTTCGGCTCTGTCAATTTTCTTCCAAAAAGAACTAGCTTCAGTCCCTGAAGTTCAGACGTTTGTAAAAGGAGTACTGCATATACAGTCTCCTTTGGTGCCTTCAGTGGCACCTTGGGATCTCAATGTAGTTTTTGGGTCCCAAAAGTCACATTGGTTTGACCCACTTAAATCTATGGAGTTAAAATATCTCACAGGAAAAGTGGTCATGCTGTTGGCTCTGCCCTGGGCCAGGCGCGTGTCAGAATTGGCGGCTTTATCCTGTAAAAGCCCTTATCTGATTTTCCATTCGGACAGGGCGGAATTGAGGACTCGTCCTCAGTTTCTCCCTAAGGTGGTTTCAGCGTCCACCTGAACCAACCTATTGTGGTGCCTGCGGCTACTAGGGACTTGGAGGACTCCAAGTTGCTAGACGTTGTCAAGGCCGGAAAATATATGTTTCCAGGACGGCTGGAGTCAGAAAATCTGACTCGCTGTTCATCCTGTATGCACCCAACAAGCTGGGTGCTCCTGCTTCTAAGCAGACGATTGCTCGTTGGATTTGTAGTACAATTCAGCTTGCACACTCTGTGGCAGGCCTGCCACAGCCAAAATCTGTTAAAGCCCATTCCACAAGGAAAGTGGGCTCATCTTGGGCGGCTGCCCGAGGGGTCTCGGCTTTACAACTTTGCCGAGCAGCTACTTAGTCAGGGGCAAACACGTTTGCTAAATTCTACAAATTTGATACCCTGGCTGAGGAGGACCTGGAGTTCTCTCATTCGGTGCTGCAGAGTCATCCGCACTCTCCCGCCCGTTTGGGAGCTTTGGTATAATCCCCATGGTCCTTACGGAGTCCCAGCATCCACTTAGGACGTCAGAGAAAATAAGAATTTACTTACTGATAATTCTATTTCTCGTAGTCCGTAGTGGATGCTGGGCGCCCATCCCAAGTGCGGATTGTCTGCAATACTTGTATATAGTTATTGTTACAATAACATCGGGTTGTTTTTGTGAGCCATCTTTCAGAGGCTCCTACGTTTTATCATACTGTTAACTGGGTTCAGATCACAAGTTGTATGGTGTGATTGGTGTGGCTGGTATGAGTCTTACCCGGGATTCAAAATCCTTCCTTATTATGTACGCTCGTCCGGGCACAGTATCCTAACTGAGGCTTGGAGGAGGGTCATAGGGGGAGGAGCCAGTGCACACCACCTGATCCTAAAGCTTTACTTTTGTGCCCTGTCTCCTGCGGAGCCGCTATTCCCCATGGTCCTTACGGAGTCCCAGCATCCACTACGGACTACGAGAAATAGAATTATCGGTAAGTAAATTCTTATTTTATACATTACAGCAGACAGCGTCCCCCTTTTTACACATTACAGCAGTCTCCCTTTTAACACATTGCGGCAGCCAGTCCCCCTTTTTACACATTGCGGCAGACAGCGTCCCCTTTTTTACACATTACAGCAGACAGCGTCCCCGTTTTTACACATTACGGCAGACGGTGTCCCCCTTTATACACATTGCGGCAGCCAGTCCCCCTTTTTACACATTACGGCAGCCAGTCCCCCTTTTTACACATTGCGGCAGCCAGTCCCCCTTTTTACACATTGCGGCAGCCAGTCCCCATTTTTACACATTGCGGCAGCCAGTCCCCCTTTTTACACATTGCGGCAGGCAGGCCCCCTTTTTACACATTGCGGCAGCCAGTCCCCCTTTTACACATTGCGGCAGCCAGACCCCCTTTTTACACATTGCGGCAGCCAGTCCCCTATTTACACATTGCGGCAGCCAGTCCCCTATTTACACATTGCGGCAGCCAGTCCCCCTTTTTACACATTGCGGCAGCCAGTCCCCCTTTTTACACATTATGGCAGACGGTGTCCCCCTGAGAGAGAGAGATACATACTTACCATCTCCCCACTGACAGGCTCCTCGTGCAGCTCCCTCGGTGCAGGCAGGTGAGAAGGAGGAGGAGGGAGGGGGACTGGAGCCGCAGCAGCGCTATTTCATTGGTAGTAAGCGCCCCTGCAGCATCCCCCTCTCCTTCCGTATTGGCTGCCCGGCGCTGCTGTGGATGCTGGGATGGAGGAACCGCATCCCAGCATCCACAGCAGCGCCGGGCAGCCAATACGGAAGGAGAGGGGGATGCTGCAGCGGCGCTTACTACCAATTAAATAGCGCTGCTGCGGCTCCAGTCCCCCTCCCTCCTCCTCCCTCTCACCCTCCGGCGCCGTAGCTCTCCTCCACAGCGCGGCTGGGGCGCACGGCGCAGACTTCAGAGGCATGTAATGAGTCAATTTGACTCATTACATGCCGCTGGCCGTGCGCCCTCAGGGCAACTGCGCTGTGTGCCAAACCCACTTGGCACACACGTAGTTACGGCCCTGCTGCTGACACACTCCAGCCACATGAGGTCTAGCATTGTCTTGCATTAGGAGGAACCCAGGGCCAACCGCACCAGCATATGGTCTCACAAGGGGTCTGAGGATCTCATCTCGGTACCTAATGGCAGTCAGGCTACCTCTGGCGAGCACATGGAGGGCTGTGCGACCCCCCAAAGAAATGCCATTACTGACCCACTGCCAAACCGGTCATGCTGGAGAATGTTGCAGGCAGCAGAACGTTCTCCTTGGCGTCTCCAGACTCTGTCACGTCTGTCACGTGTGCTCAATGAGAACCTGCTTTCATCTGTGAAGAGCACATGGCGCCAGTGGCGAATTTGCCAATCTTGGTGTTCTCTGGCAAATGCCAAATGTCCTGCACAGTTTTGGCCCGTAAGCACAACCCCCAACTGTGGACGTCGGGCCCTCATACCACCCTCATGGAGTCTGTTTCTGATCGTTTGAGTAGACACATGCACATTTGTGGCTTGCTGGAGGTCATTTTGCAGGGCTCTGGCAGTGCTCCTCCTGTTCCTCCTTGCACAAAGGCGGAGGTAGCGGTCTAGCTGCTGGGTTGTTGCCCTCCTACGGCCTCCTCCACGTCTCCTGATGTACTGGCCTGTCTCCTGGTAGCGCCTCCATGCTTTGGACACTACGCTGACAGACACAGTAAACCTTCTTGCCACAGCTCGCATTGATGTGCCATCCTGGATGAGCTGCACTACCTGAGCCACTTTTGTGGGTTGTAGACTCCGTCTCATGCTACCACTAGAGTGAAAGCACCGCCAGCTTTCAAAAGTGACCAAAACATCAGCCAGAAAGCATAGGAGCCGAGAAGTGGTCTGTGGTCACCACCTGCAGAACAACTCCTTTATTGGGGGTGTCTTGCTAATTGCCTATAATTTCCACCTGTTGACTATTCCATTTGCACAACAGCATGTGAAATTGATTGTCAATCAGTGTTGCTTCCTAAGTGGACAGTTTGATTTCACAGAAGTGTGATTGCCTTGGAGTTACATTGTGTTGTTTAAGTGTTCCCTTTATTTTTTTGAGCAGTGTATATACACATGCACACTATATAATGCCCCTCAGACCCCGGTCCCTGTACTCATCCTCTCCCATCATGTCTACTGTAACCTCCTGCCATGCTGCTGCTCCTCGCTCTCTCTGTGCACCCTATACAATGACTGAGCCGATAATCGGGCGATCGCCCTGTGTCTTTGTACAGGCATGAGAGTTTTGTCAATAAAACATCCAGAAACGCTCGGCTCCGGTTATCCGATGGGTCAGACTTGCCAGAAGGTCCCGATATCAGGCGATGTCTGCCCGTATTTCCTATGGTTCCTCCTCCATGTGGGCGGACATATGCAAATGAGTGCTGTGTGGCAGAAAATCACTAACTAAAATCACGTAATGGCCTAATACAGAGCTGACGCAAAGGCGATTTTATCTGCAGTGGAGCGTTTTTTTTACCACTGTTCATGCTTATAACTCGCACTGCGCGTGCTCCGTAATGCTCTTCCAACGGCGGATGCTGAGAGGATTTATTTGCAAAGTGATCTTAAGGGACCATTTGTGGCAGTTTGCAACCGTTTCTAGGGCATGTCACAGCTTGCAACTGCAATACTATATGCAGTTCCAATGGTTCCGGTGAGTTACCGCCAACAGCCTGGTTGTGCGACCAGTGGTTGCGTGTTTGTACACAAGCAGCAGTTCTGTGGAAGTCTCAGTACAATTGCTGCCTGCAGCTACAGCATTTACATACATCTCTGAATCAGGCCCAGTATGTGCTGCTGACCGTCCGCTGGCAAAAAAATGAGACAAACTGAAAGCAAGCACGACCCGTTCTTCATTGTTCTCAAAGGGACATGTGGGAGCTCCAATCAGCTATTACATACACTGGAGACATGAACAGTCCAGCATCACTAGCAGGGAGTCTGCTGTCCCAGGGCCTGCCTACTCTCCGGAGACCAGAGGGAGTAGCCTGTCCCGGGAGCAGGCCTTCTGGGAGTATTCTAAGCAGAAGATGTAGAGATAACAGCCCTCACCGAGATTTCCAGGCACACCATCTTGGCCAGTAAGGGGAAAACGCTCTCCCTGTATCGGTATTATTATTATCCTTTATTTCTCCTTCATCCACTAGGGGACACAAGCGTAGTTACAATGGGGAAATAGTAGGCAGTAACTGGGAGCTGGCACTTTAAAACTCAAACACTGTGGCTAGCTCCTCCCCTACTAGGTCCCCCCTCCAAGCCAGTCTTATTTTTTTTTTTTTTGTATAATCAATTTTTATTCAGGATTTTAAAAGACATGAACAAAGAAAGAAAGACACAAATATAATTCCAAATATAGAAACACCTATACGAGTAAAGCTACTATACACAAATCTGATTGTACAAATGCCTGATGAAGTGATAGCAAACCAGCAGAAAAGAGTGAAACCATCAAAGGCAATATATACCCAGTGGGCAGGCACTTAGAGCGGAACACCCGAGGAGCAAGAGATACTCTAATGAAATATCGCAGGGGAATCTTGCTATATCTGCGTAAGGGCTGCAATGCACATCAGCGATAAAAAGTGTTTTCAAACATGTGAAACAAAAAACTAAAAGAAAAGCAAAACAGGAAAGCCGATAGGCATCAGGGATAGGAGCTAGAAGCAGTAGGAAGGAAGAAAAAGAGAGAAAGAAAAAGAATGGGTGGGTAAGAGGTACCACTTAGAAAGCAATGTGAAACAGAGAAATAGGGAAACTAACTACTATCCAAGGGAGTGGCCATGTAGGCCTGGGAAGCCTTGTATTCTAGCCAGGGGGACCACGTGGAATTAAATTCACGAGATTTGCCTATCGATGAGAGGAACAGGTCCTCCATTCTCATGAAGTAATCTAGTTGAGTGAGCCATGTACGACTCGTGGGAGGGAGGTGGGACCTCCACATGGCCGGGATTACAGCCCGCGCTGCGTTACTTAAATGTCGCAGCAAGGAATGTTTGTGTTGGGACACTGGAATATTGGAGTGATTAATAAGCCAGAATGCTGGATCCTGCGGAATTTGAGTCTTAAGAATAACCTGGGAGATGTGCATAACCTCCCGCCCAAAAAGTTGGATCAGCGGGCATGTCCACCAAATATGTAGGAGGGTGCCAGATGGGGAAGAGCAGCGCCAGCAGTGGGCTGATGAGGAGGGATACATAGCATGGAGGAGGGAGGGATGTCTGTACCACCGTGTCACCACTTTATATTGAGTCTCCCTGATCTGGACACAAACAGAACTCGTGTTGGTTTTCAAGATTTTTTTTCCCCAGTCCCTAGGCGACAAGGAAATGCCCAAGTCCCTCTCCCAAGCCACAGCAAAGGATGGAGTAGCGATAGGTCGGTAATGGCATACAATTTTGTACAGGGTGGATATGGCGTGGGTCGGGTCAAGGACAACAACACAGAGGTTCTCAAATAGAGTAAATTCTCTAGCGGCGCTCCGGAGTCTAGAGCCAGTCACCAAGAAGTGTCGTATTTGTAGGAATTTCCAAAAGTCCTGTTGGGGGACGTCCCACCTCTCCCTCAAATCTGAGAATTGTTTGACTCCAGTCGGTGATACCATCTGACGACCCTGAACAGTCCTGCCACAGCCCAACGTGAGAAGTGGGCGGGATTAACACCCGGAACAAAATCAGGGTTGGCCAAAAAGGAGGTCAAGGGGCCAAACTTGGAAGAGATATAAGGAAGTTCCCTTAGTGATTTCCAAGCGGTTAGTGTGCGAGTTATAGTAGGTTGGAGGAGGGGAGCCAGGGGAATATTTCCGTGAATTGCTGCACGTACAGGCATTCTAGCTCCACCCATTGTTTAAGTTTGCGGTTTCTTGTCCAGTCTATAATTCTACTCAAAAGAATGGCATGGTAATAACATTTTATATCAGGAAGTTGAATGCCGCCATTCTCAATTGATTTAGTCAACTGGGAGCGTTTAAGCCTGGGTCTCTTCCTCTGCCAGACAAACTGCTGGATCAAAAGTGAAATAGATCGGAACCAGGACTCTGGGATGCGGATTGGGAGGGCCTGCATTAAATACAATAATTTAGGGAGGGTATTCATCTTAACTATATTTATCCTCCCAAACCAAGAAAGATATTTCATATTCCATCTAGAGTAGTCATTGCGAATCGTTTGTAGAAGAGGTAAATAGTTCAACAGGAACAACTGGGACTCGTTAGCGGACAGCTTAACACCAAGATAAGTTATGTGAGACGATTGCCATAAGAAAGGGAAAGAACGTTTAAGGGCCGTAACGGATTCTGCAGGGGTGGAAATATTAAGAGCGCTGGATTTAGAATAATTCATTTTGAAATTAGAAAGCTGTCCAAAGAGGTCAAGTTCCTTCATTAGGTGCGGTAGGGAGTCAGTGGGATAGGATACTATGGCTAAGAGGTCATCGGCAAATAGGGCTAACTTATATTCACCGTCTCCCACGGCAAAACCCCTGATGGCATGGTTGGCTCGGATAGCTCTAGCCAGCGCTTCAATACATAGCACAAAGATCAATGGAGATAATGGGCAGCCTTGCCTAGTGCTGTTGCTTATGGTAAATGGGTCAGATAAGGTGCCATTTACGTGCACCTTTGCCGTCGGAGAGTCGTAAAGGGCCAGTATCCAAGTAAGTGCATTGAGACCTAAGCCTATATGCTCCAAAAGTGATTTCATACATTTCCAACTGACCCTATCAAATGCCTTTTCGGCGTTGGGAGAGAGTAACATAGTAGGGGTTGAACTCTGGGATGCTAAATGGATGAGGTTGAGGATTTTGGTTGTGTTGTCTTTAGTCTCTCGGCCAACAACAAATCCTACCTGGTCGCTGTGAACTAAGAGAGGGACCAGCGCACTTAATCTATTTGCCAAAATCTTCGCATAGAGTTTGAGATCCACATTTAGGAGGGAAATGGGTCTGTAGCTGGAGCATGCCGAAGGGTCTTTGCCCTACTTCGGTATCATATTAAGGTTGGAATTCTCTTGCACTAGTGCAACATCCGCTCTTTCAGATCTCAGTAGACGTAGGAGGCTAGATCTCTTCTCTGGCCTGTTAAGACCACGTGCGTTGAGGGACAGCACTTTAATCTTCCCTGGGGAACTCATGGTGGGGTGAAGTAGAACGAATTCCCACAAATCTGAAAGTGGACAGAAAGAAGAGGGGGAGAAGGAAGAGCAAGCATGGAAAAAGAGACAAAGAAGAAAGAAATACAAGAACAATGTAATAACATCAGCAAAAGACCCGCAGGAGAGAGACTGAACCGTAACACCGTCAGCCTCCCTACCGGCATGTAGCCAAAGACGGGTTTAATGGGGGGGAGCGGGAGTGAACCGCAACAGGAACCACGGTGAAAAACATGGCTGGAACTGACACAAAAAGAAAGGAAAAATCCTGCAATAAGAAGAATAGCCGGTGGGTGACAAAGGCAGCAGAAAATCCACAACCCTCACCACCCACTGGCCAGCATAAGCAAACAAATTAAACCATTATCAAAACCATCCATTAGCAGCTAGAAATTTAACACAGGCATATGTGAAAACTCTTCAAAAAGGAAAAAATACCCTCCAACACTGCGTTAGCAGCATGAGCCCCTAGAAATGTAAAACAAGCAAGGACAACAAAGTCATACAGAAGGGTCCTTCATAGAAAGTCAGTCTTGGAGAGAGAAGCAGTCGACTGTGCTCTTTTCCTGGCGCCCCGAACCTCGTGCCATGGCTGTGAGCTAGGAGCTCGTTTAGGGAGAGGAACATCAGGGAGGGGAAACTCCCAGTCCGGAATGACCAACGAAGGTAGACCCAGTGAAGAGCAGAACGAGGAGAGGTCCGCGTGGGAAGACAGGGCGTACCATTTTCCAGAGGAACAGGCTTGAAGGTCAAAAGGGAAACCCCAGCGATAACGTAGCTGACGCTTTCGTAATTCATGCGTTAGGGGTTTCAAGGATTTCCGTTACTGGAGCGTGTACCAGGAAAGATCCTGATAGAGGCTTATTTCAGAGCCATTGAAGTCGATACCGTCCAATTGACGGGCTTTGGACATAATGTCCTCTTTCTGGGCGAAATAATGGAGCCGGCAAATACCGTCACGGGGTCGGTCAGTGGAGAGGCCTCTCGGCCTGACTGCTCTGTGGGCTCTATCAAAAGTGATAACGTCTGAATCCTTATTCAAGAGTTCGTTAAATATCTTAGTCAGAGCGTCCACTAATCCGGATTGGGTAACGTCCTCCGGGAGACCACGGACGCGGATGTTATTCCGTCTGCCCCTGTTATCGATATCCATCATTCTGGACTGTAAGGCACGGATTTCTTTGGATTGAGCAAGGATGGAGTCTCAACAAGGACATACAGGAAACGTTAGCCTCCTGATCTTCTTCCAGATTCACCAAGCGATCAGACAGATGTGAGATTTCGCTTTTAATGGAGGCAAGCTCAGACCTAATAGTATCTTGAAGGTCTTGCTTGGTAGGAAGGGCCCTCTTGAAGGTCAGGATTTCCCGGAGATCACGGCCGCCCGCTGACAGAGTCAGCAATATCGTCAGCCGGATTAGAGATCGAGGAAACAGAAGGAGATGTCGGAGAGCGAGGAGAGGAACGGTTTTCAATCTGTGGGGAGGTCGTAGGATGGAGGAAAGGCCTCAGGTCCGTTTGAGACCTCGTGACTTTTTGAGGTTGATTGTTGCTCCGTCTAGAGGATTTCGAGGTACGCCCCATACTCCGGGGGGGACAGCCAGGAGGATGTTTGCAATTAGCTCAGGGTGTGTCAGGATCAGTAAGATACATGCAACAGCATAGCTCCTGGGGAGCGGTCACTCCCCGCGGCCTGATCTCAGATGGCCATCAGATGGCTCCAAGTAAAATAGTAGAGAACAAGAGCTCAGAGCGGAGCATCACCACATGGAGTAGCAATGCTGGCAGGTTGTGACAAAATTGCAGGGAGTCCCGAGAGGAGGCGGCACGCCAATCAGTTGAGGGTGTAAAATGAAGGGGCAGTAGGCCTCTATAAATGAGGAGGGACCCGGCAGCTGGGAGCAAGGGTGGACGACAAGCAAATCCTGCCTGCACAGTCCCATGTGGGGCCTTATCACAGCCCGGGGAAACAGGATGCTGCTCTATATGTAACTAAGGGCCGCAGCTGGGAGGCCCCTGGCCAGGTAGATCTCGCCACAGGGGGCAGGGAGAGGCTGTGCGGGGTGTAATAAAAGTAACGTCAGGGGGAGCTCCCAGGAGCACGGGAGCGTCACCCCAGAGGACCACCAAACCAGGCCGGGGGGGGGGGTGCGCAGCCGAACCGGCGGTCCGTCCGTACCGGGAAAGTGCGCACACCAGTAGTAAGGGTAAGGGTGGGAGAGGGGGGGGAGAGCGCTCTAAGCGGGCTGGGACGGCGTGAAAGGGCCACCTGAATGCCGAGGGACACCTCCGCCGGGCTTCCGCCATCTCTCCCTCCGTGTCTGCAGTCAAAGATGGCCGCCACCGGGACTCTGGAGCCACCCGCCCAGCTCTGGCCGGTTCCCGAGTCGCCTCTACCGCTCGTCCGTGCCAGCGGTGCAGGAGGGGGTGAGTCCAAGGCGGGGGCAAGGTCCAGGGATCTCTGTCAGGCGTCCCGGGAGAGTTCGCAACACAGCGGAAGGACGTCCACTAATTGAGGCCCCGGCTCAGGGCAGTGAGCAGGCCGCAATCCGCGGGAGCCAGGAGACCGGCTCCCCGACTCTGCAGCACCGGCTCACCACGATCCCAGCAGGATAATGCCGCAGGACAGGGCAGATAATACTGGTAACTGGCGTGGGGAAGCTGAATAAGGCAACAAGAATTCCCAGGTCCTTGGGAGCTCATGTGTAATTTTTTTTTTCTCTTCTTTCTTCACAGACTGGCAGCTCTGCCTCTGCCAGTCTGCACCGTGGGAGCTGCCGGCGGGGTCCCATCGCAGCTGCGTGCGGCTTGGGATGGTCCCCAGCTGGAGGAGACGCTGAGCTCACCGGAGCTGGCCGGACACCGCTGCGTGCGGTCAGCAGAAGATTCCGGCAGCGGTATCAGTGGCCGGACACCGCTGCGTGCGGCGCGTGTTGGGGCCACTCTATCAGGTCAGCAGCGGTGAGTAGAAAGTTTGTACTTTAGGATAAAGTGCTAGTACTCTACTAATTGAACTGAGCTGCAATTATATTGAAAGCCGCGGCTTCTCTCCACTCTGCCGGGCTCAGCGCGCACTGGCAGACATTATACAAGGCTGCAGCACGGAAAGTGGAGACTCGGAAGCTTCGTTCCGGTCACAGTGAGACAGTTTTCAGTGGGGACAGGGGGCACTAAGGGAATAGTGAGGCACCTGTAATTATTATTAGTGCCTGACTCTGCACAATAACGTGCAGGATTAAAACATAGAAACAGAGAATTTGTCGGCAGATAAGAACCACTTGGCTCATCTAGTCTGCCCCTTTTTTTTTTTTTTTTTTTTACATTATTTTTATCTCTAACCCTATTTGATCCTTATTTCTTTGTAAGGATATCCTTATGGTTATCCCATGCATGTTTAAATTGCTCTACTGTCTTAGCCTCTACCACCTCTGATGGGTGCCTATTCCATACTTGCCTACCCTCCCGGAATGGCCGGAAGGCTCCCGAAAAACGGGTGACCCTCCCGGCCCCCCGGAAGAGCAGGCAAGTCTCCCGATATCCGCGGGTCACCCCCTGCCCGCCGCCCACTTAACGAGTAAAGTGGGCGGTCCAGGCAGGCGATGACGCGATTCTTGTTGAATCGCGTCATCGTAACCACGCCCCCTGCTGTATAATGTCGGTAATCGCGGCATTACACAGTGGGGGCATGGCTTAAATGATGCGGTCCAGAAGCCACGCCCCGTTCCTCCTCTGGCCCGCCTTTGGCCCGCCCCCTTTCACGTGACCTCACTGCCCGCGCCCCCCTGCTGAGCCGACGGGCTCCTCTCTCCCGGAGAGAGCAGCCCAGAAGTCGGCAACTATGGCCTATTCCACTTGTCCACTACCCTTTCTGTGAAGTAATTTTTCCGTAAATTTCCTCTAAACCTCCCCCCCTCCAGTCTCAGTGCATGTCCTTGTGTCCTATTGCTTCTCTTCATTTGGAGAATGTTTCCCTCCTGGACTTTGTTAAAACCCTTGATATATTTGAAAGTTTCTATCATGTCCCCCCTCTCCTTTCTCTGCTCCAAACTATACATATTGAGATTTCTTAGTCTTTCCGGGTAAGTTGTGTGATGTAGGCCATGCACCATTTTAGTTGCCCTTCTTTGTACACTCTCTAATGTATTTATATCCTTCTGGAGATACAGTATGGTCTCCAGTACTGGACACAGTATTCTAGATGAGGCCGCACCAATGACCTATACAGTGGCATTATTACTTCTTTCTTTCTGCTGCTGATTCCTCACCCAATGCAACCAAGCATCTGACTAGCCTTCCTCATTGCTGTGTTACATTGCTTACCTGCCTCTATGTCACCTGAAATAGTGACTCCTAGATCCCTTTCCTCCTCAGTAGTCCCCAGTATAGTGCCATTAATACTATATTTATCCTTTATGTCACCTGAGATAGTGACTCCTAGATCCCTTTCCTTCTCAGTATTTTCCAGTATAGTGCCATTAATACTATATTTATCCTTTGTCACCTGAAATAGTGACTCCTAGATCCCTTTCCTCCTCAGTAGTCCCCAGTATAGTGCCATTAATACTATATTTATCCTTTATGTCACCTGAGATAGTGATGCCTAGATCCCTTTCCTCCTCAGTAGTTTCCAGTATAGTGCCATTAATTTAATACTATATTTCTCTAACATCCTAAGTGGATGCTGGGGACTCCGTAAGGACCATGGGGAATAGCGGCTCCGCAGGAGACTGGGCACAAAAGTAAAAGCTTTAGGACTACCTGGTGTGCACTGGCTCCTCCCCCTATGACCCTCCTCCAAGCCTCAGTTAGATTTTTGTGCCCAAACGAGAAGGGTGCACACTAGGTGGCTCTCCTGAGCTGCTTAGTGAAAAGTTTAGTTTTAGGTTTTTTATTTTCAGTGAGACCTGCTGGCAACAGGCTCACTGCACCGAGGGACTAAGGGGAGAAGAAGCGAACTCACCTGCGTGCAGAGTGGATTGGGCTTCTTAGGCTACTGGACATTAGCTCCAGAGGGACGATCACAGGCCCAGCCATGGATGGGTCCCAGAGCCGCGCCGCCGGCCCCCTTACAGAGCCAGAAGACTGAAGAGGTCCGGGAAATCGGCGGCAGAAGACGTCCTGTCTTCAATAAGGTAGCGCACAGCACCGCAGCTGTGCGCCATTGCTCTCAGCACACTTCACACTCCGGTCACTGAGGGTGCAGGGCGCTGGGGGGGGGGCGCCCTGAGACGCAATAAAAACACCTTAGATGGCTAAAAATACATCACATATAGCTCCTGGGCTATATGGATGCATTTAACCCCTGCCAGTTTTTCCTTAAAAAAGCGGGAGAAAGGCCGCCGAGAAGGGGGCGGAGCCTATCTCCTCAGCACACAAGCGCCATTTTCCCTCACAGCTCCGTTGGAGGGAAGCTCCCTGACTCTCCCCTGCAGTCCTGCACTACAGAAACAGGGTAAAACAAGAGAGGGGGGGCACTAAATTTGGCAGATTAATAATACAGCAGCTATATAAGGGAAAAACACTTATATAAGGTTATCCCTGTATATATATAGCGCTCTGGTGTGTGCTGGCAAACTCTCCCTCTGTCTCCCCAAAGGGCTAGTGGGGTCCTGTCCTCTATCAGAGCATTCCCTGTGTGTGTGCTGTGTGTCGGTACGTTGTGTCGACATGTATGAGGAGGAAAATGGTATGGAGGCGGAGTAATTGCCTGTAATAGTGATGTCACCCCCTAGGGAGTCGACACCTGACTGGATGGTCGTATGGAAGGAATTACGTGATAGCGTCAGCACTTTACAAAAGACTGTTGACGACATGAGACAGCCGGAAAAACAGTTAATACCTGTCCAGGCGTCTCAAACACCGTCAGGGGCTCTAAAGCGCCCGTTACCTCAGATGGTTGACACAGACCCAGACACGGACACTGACTCCAGTGTCGACGGTGAGGAAACAAACGTATTTTCCAGTAGGGCCACACGTTACATGATCACGGCAATGAAGGAGGTTTTGAACATTTCTGATACTACAAGTACCACAAAAAAGGGTATTATGTGGGGTGTGAAAAAACTACCCGTAGTTTTTCCTGAATCAGATGAATTAAATGAGGTGTGTGATGAAGCGTGGGTTTCCCCCGATAAAAAACTGCTAATTTCTAAAAAATTATTGGCATTATACCCTTTCCCGCCAGAAGTTAGGGCGCGTTGGGAAACACCCCCTAGGGTAGATAAGGCGCTCACACGCTTATCAAAACAAGTGGCGTTACCGTCTCCGGATACGGCCGCCCTCAAGGAGCCAGCTGATAGAAAGCTGAAAAATATCCTAAAAAGTATATACACACATACTGGTGTTATACTGAGACCAGCAATCGCCTCAGCCTGGATGTGCAGTGCTGGGGTGGCTTGGTCGGATTCCCTGACTGAAAATATTGATACCCTGGACAGGGACAGTATATTATTGACTATAGAGCATTTAAAGGATGCATTTCTATATATGCGAGATGCACAGAGGGATATTTGCACTCTGGCATCAAGAGTAAGTGCGCTGTCCATTTCTGCCAGAAGAGGGTTATGGACGCGACAGTGGTCAGGTGATGCGGATTCCAAACGGCATATGGAAGTATTGCCGTATAAAGGGGAGGAGTTATTTGGAGTCGGTCTATCGGACCTGGTGGCCACGGCAACGGCTGGGAAATCCACCTTTTTACACCAGGTCACCTCTCAGCAGAAAAAGACACCGTCTTTTCAGGCTCAATCCTTTCGTCCCCATAAGGGCAAGCGGGCAAAAGGCCACTCATATCTGCCCCGGGGCAGAGGAAGGGGAAAAAGACTGCAGCAGGCAGCCTCTTCCCAGGAACAGAAGCCCTCCCCCGCTTCTGCCAAGTCCTCAGCATGACGCTGGGGCCTTACAAGCGGACTCAGGTACGGTGGGGGGTCGTCTCAAGAATTTCAGCGCGCATTGGGCTCACTCGCAAGTGGACCCCTGGATCCTGCAGGTAGTATCTCAGGGGTACAAATTGGAATTCGAGACGTCTCCCCCTCGCCGGTTCCTGAAGTCTGCTTTACCAACGTCTCCCTCCGACAGGGAGGCGGTATTGGAAGCCATTCACAAGCTGTATTCCCAGCAGGTGATAATCAAGGTACCCCTCCTACAACAGGGAAAGGGGTATTATTCCACGCTGTGTTGTGGTACCGAAGCCGGACGGCTCGGTGAGACCTATTTTAAATCTGAAATCCTTGAACACTTACATACAAAGGTTCAAATTCAAGATGGTGTCACTCAGATCAGTGATAGCGAACCTGGAAGAAGGGGACTATATGGTGTCTCTGGACATCAAGGATGCTTACCTCCATGTCCCAATTTGCCCTTCTCACCAAGGGTACCTCAGGTTTGTGGTACAGAACTGTCACTATCAGTTTCAGACGCTGCCGTTTGGATTGTCCACGGCACCCCGGGTCTTTACCAAGGTAATGGCCGAAATGATGATTCTTCTTCGAAGAAAAGGCGTCTTAATTATCCCTTACTTGGACGATCTCCTGATAAGGGCAAGGTCCAGGGAACAGTTAGAGGTCGGAGTAGCACTATCTCAAGTAGTGCTACGACAGCACGGGTGGATTCTAAATATTCCAAAATCGCAGCTGATTCCGACGACGCGTCTGCTGTTCCTAGGGATGATTCTGGACACAGTCCAGAAAAAGGTGTTTCTCCCGGAGGTGAAAGCCAGGGAGTTATCCGAGCTAGTCAGGAACCTCCTAAAACCAGGCCAAGTGTCAGTGCATCAATGCACAAGGGTCCTGGGAAAAATGGTGGCTTCTTACGAAGCGATTCCATTCGGCAGATTCCACGCAAGAACTTTTCAGTGGGATCTGCTGGACAAATGGTCCGGATCGCATCTTCAGATGCATCAGCGGATAACCCTGTCTCCAAGGACAAGGGTGTCTCTCCTGTGGTGGTTGCAGAGTGCTCATCTTCTAGAGGGCCGCAGATTCGGCATTCAGGACTGGGTCCTGGTGACCACGGATGCCAGCCTGAGAGGCTGGGGAGCAGTCACACAGGGAAAAAATTTCCAGGGCTTGTGGTCAAGCCTGGAGACATCACTTCACATAAATATCCTGGAGCTAAGAGCCATCTACAATGCTCTGAGCCTAGCAAGACCTCTGCTTCAAGGTCAGCCGGTGCTGATCCAGTCGGACAACATCACGGCAGTCGCCCACGTAAACAGACAGGGCGGCACAAGAAGCAGGAGGGCAATGACAGAAGTTGCAAGGATTCTTCGCTGGGCAGAAAATCATGTGATAGCACTGTCAGCAGTGTTCATTCCGGGTGTGGACAACTGGGAAGCAGACTTCCTCAGCAGACACGACCTCCACCCGGGGGAGTGGGGACTTCACCCAGAAGTCTTCCACATGATTGTGAACCGTTGGGAAAAACCAAAGGTGGACATGATGGCGTCCCGCCTCAACAAAAAACTAGACAGATATTGCGCCAGGTCAAGGGACCCTCAGGCAATAGCTGTGGACGCTCTGGTAACACAATGGGTGTACCAGTCAGTGTATGTGTTCCCTCCTCTGCCTCTCATACCCAAGGTACTGAGGATCATAAGAAGGAGAGGAGTAAGGACTATACTCGTGGCTCCGGATTGGCCAAGAAGGACTTGGTACCCGGAACTTCAAGAGATGCTCACAGAGGACCCGTGGCCTCTACCTCTAAGAAAGGACCTACTCCAGCAGGGACCCTGTCTCTTCCAAGACTTACCGCGGCTGCGTTTGACGGCATGGCGGTTGAACGCCGGATCCTGAAGGAAAAAGGCATTCCGGATGAAGTCATCCCTACCCTGATCAAAGCCAGGAAGGATGTAACCGTACAACATTATCACCGTATTTGGCGTAAATATGTTGCGTGGTGCGAGGCCAGGAAGGCCCCTACAGAGGAATTTCAACTGGGTCGTTTCCTGCATTTCCTACAAACAGGACTGTCTATGGGCCTAAAATTAGGGTCCATTAAGGTTCAGATTTCGGCCCTGTCGATTTTCTTCCAAAAAGAACTGGCTTCAGTTCCTGAAGTACAGACGTTTGTCAAGGGGGTACTGCATATACAACCTCCTTTTGTGCCTCCAGTGGCACCTTGGGATCTAAATGTAGTTTTGGGATTCCTAAAATCACATTGGTTTGAACCACTTTCCACTGTGGACTTAAAATATCTCACATCGAAGGTGGTAATGCTGTTAGCCCTGGCTTCAGCCAGGCGTGTCTCAGAATTGGCGGCTTTATCCTATAAAAGCCCTTACCTAATTTTTCATACGGACAGGGCAGAATTGAGGACTCGTCCTCAATTTCTCCCTAAGGTGGTTTCAGCATTTCACTTGAACCAGCCTATTGTGGTGCCTGCGGCTACTAGGGACTTGGAGGACTCCAAGTTGCTGGACGTAGTCAGGGCCCTGAAAATATATGTTTCCAGGACGGCTGGAGTCAGAAAATCTGACTCGCTATTTATCCTGTATGCACCCAACAAGCTGGGTGCTCCTGCTTCTAAGCAGACTATTGCTCGCTGGATTTGTAGTACAATTCAGCTTGCACATTCTGTGGCAGGCCTGCCACAGCCAAAATCTGTAAATGCCCATTCCACAAGGAAGGTGAGCTCATCTTGGGCGGCTGCCCGAGGGGTCTCGGCTTTACAACTTTGCCGAGCAACTACTTGGTCAGGGGCAAACACGTTTGCTAAATTCTACAAATTTGATACCCTGGCTGAGGAGGACCTGGAGTTCTCTCATTCGGTGCTGCAGAGTCATCCGCACTCTCCCGCCCGTTAGGGAGCTTTGGCATAATCCCCATGGTCCTTACGGAGTCCCCAGCATCCACTTAGGACGTTAGAGAAAATAAGAATTTACTTACCGATAATTCTATTTCTCATAGTCCGTAGTGGATGCTGGGCGCCCATCCCAAGTGCGGATTGTCTGCAATACTTGTACATAGTTATTGTTACAAAAATCGGGTTATTATTGTTGTGAGCCATCTTTTCAGAGGCTCCTCTATTATCATACTGTTAACTGGGTTCAGATCACAGGTTGTACGGTGTGATTGGTGTGGCTGGTATGAGTCTTACCCGGGATTCAATATCCTTCCTTATTGTGTACGCTCGTCCGGGCACAGTATCCTAACTGAGGCTTGGAGGAGGGTCATAGGGGGAGGAGCCAGTGCACACCAGGTAGTCCTAAAGCTTTTACTTTTGTGCCCAGTCTCCTGCGGAGCCGCTATTCCCCATGGTCCTTACGGAGTCCCCAGCATCCACTACGGACTATGAGAAATAGAATTATCGGTAAGTAAATTCTTATTTTATCCTTTATGTCACCTGAAATAGTGACTCCTAGATCTCTTTCCTCCTCAGTAGTTTCCAGTATAGTGCCAGTAATACTATATTTATCCTTTATGTCACCTGAAATAGTGACTCCTAGATCCCTTTCCTCCTCAGTAGTTTTCAGTATAGTGCCATTAATACTATATTTATCCTTTATGTCACCTGAAATAGTGACTCCTAGACCCCTTTCCTCCTCAGTAGTTTCCAGTATAGCGCCATTAATACTATATTTATCCTGTATGTCACCTGAGATAGTGACTCCTAGATCCCTTTCCGCCTCAGTAGTTTCCAGTATAGTGCCATTAATACTATATTTATCCTTTATGTCACCTGAAATAGTGACTCCTAGATCCCTTTCCTCCTCAGTAGTTCCCAGTATAGCGCCATTAATACTATATTTATCCTTTTATGTCAGCTGAGATAGTGACTCCTAGATCCCTTTCCTCCTCAGTAGTTTCCAGTATAGTGCCATTAATACTATATTTATCCTTTATGTCACCTGAAATAGTGACTCCTAGATCCCTTCCTCCTCAGTAGTTCCCAGTATAGTGCCATTAATACTATATTTATCCTTTATGTCACCTGAGATAGTGACTCCTAGATCACTTTCCTCCTCAGTAGTCCCCAGTATAGTGCCATTAATACTATATTTATCCTTTATGGCACCTGAGATAGTGACTCCTAGATCCCTTTCCTCCTCAGTAGTTCCCAGTATAGCGCCATTAATACTATAGTTATCCTTTATGTCACCTGAAATAGTGACTCCTAGATCCCTTTCCTCCTCAGTAGTTCCAGTATAGTGCCATTAATACTATATTTATCCTTTATGTCACCTGAAATAGTGACTCCTAGATCCCTTTCCTCCTCAGTAGTTCCCAGTATAGTGCCATTAATACTACAGGTTGAGTATCCCATATCCAAATATTCCGAAATACGGAATATTCCGAAATACGGACTTTTTTGAGTGAGAGTGAGATAGTGAAACTAGAGATGAGCGCCTGAAATTTTTCGGGTTTTGTGTTTTGGTTTTGGGTTCGGTTCCGCGGCCGTGTTTTGGGTTCGAACGCGTTTTGGCAAAACCTCACCGAATTTTTTTTGTCGGATTCGGGTGTGTTTTGGATTCGGGTGTTTTTTTCAAAAAACACTAAAAAACAGCTTAAATCATAGAATTTGGGGGTCATTTTGATCCCAAAGTATTATTAACCTCAAAAACCATAATTTACACTCATTTTCAGTCTATTCTGAATACCTCACACCTCACAATATTATTTTTAGTCCTAAAATTTGCACCGAGGTCGCTGTGTGAGTACGATAAGCGACCCTAGTGGCCGACACAAACACCGGGCCCATCTAGGAGTGGCACTGCAGTGTCACGCAGGATGTCCCTTCCAAAAAACCCTCCCCAAACAGCACATGACGCAAAGAAAAAAAGAGGCGCAATGAGGTAGCTGTGTGAGTAAGATTAGCGACCCTAGTGGCCGACACAAACACCGGGCCCATCTAGGAGTGGCACTGCAGTGTCACGCAGGATGGCCCTTCCAAAAAACCCTCCCCAAACAGCACATGACGCAAAGAAAAAAAGAGGCGCAATGAGGTAGCTGTGTGAGTAAGATTAGCGACCCTAGTGGCCGACACAAACACCGGGCCCATCTAGGAGTGGCACTGCAGTGTCACGCAGGATGTCCCTTCCAAAAAACCCTCCCCAAACAGCACATGACGCAAAGAAAAAAAGAGGCGCAATGAGGTAGCTGTGTGAGTAAGATTAGCGACCCTAGTGGCCGACACAAACACCGGGCCCATCTATGAGTGGCACTGCAGTGTCACGCAGGATGTCCCTTCCAAAAAACCCTCCCCAAACAGCACATGACGCAAAGAAAAAAAGAGGCGCAATGAGGTAGCTGACTGTGTGAGTAAGATTAGCGACCCTAGTGGCCGACACAAACACCGGGCCCATTTAGGAGTGGCACTGCAGTGTCACGCAGGATGTCCCTTCCAAAAAACCCTCCCCAATCAGCACATGATGCAAAGAAAAAGAAAAGAAAAAAGAGGTGCAAGATGGAATTGTCCTTGGGCCCTCCCACCCACCCTTATGTTGTATAAACAAAACAGGACATGCACACTTTAACCAACCCATCATTTCAGTGACAGGGTCTGCCACACGACTGTGACTGATATGACGGGTTGGTTTGGACCCCCCCCCAAAAAAGAAGCAATTAATCTCTCCTTGCACAAACTGGCTCTACAGAGGCAAGATGTCCACCTCATCATCACCCTCCGATATATCACCGTGTACATCCCCCTCCTCACAGATTAACAATTCGTCCCCACTGGAATCCACCATCTCTGCTCCCTGTGTACTTTGTGGAGGCAATTGCTGCTGGTCAATGTCTCCGCGGAGGAATTGATTATAATTCATTTTAATGAACATCATCTTCTCCACATTTTCTGGATGTAACCTCGTACGCCGATTGCTGACAAGGTGAGCGGCGGCACTAAACACTCTTTCGGAGTACACACTTGTGGGAGGGCAACTTAGGTAGAATAAAGCCAGTTTGTGCAAGGGCCTCCAAATTGCCTCTTTTTCCTGCCAGTATAAGTACGGACTGTGTGACGTGCCTACTTGGATGCGGTCACTCATATAATCCTCCACCATTCTATCAATGTTGAGAGAATCATATGCAGTGACAGTAGACGACATGTCCGTAATCGTTGTCAGGTCCTTCAGTCCGGACCAGATGTCAGCATCAGCAGTCGCTCCAGACTGCCCTGCATCACCGCCAGCGGGTGGGCTCGGAATTCTGAGCCTTTTCCTCGCACCCCCAGTTGCGGGAGAATGTGAAGGAGGAGATGTTGACAGGTCGCGTTCCGCTTGACTTGACAATTTTGTCACCAGCAGGTCTTTCAACCCCAGCAGACTTGTGTCTGCCGGAAAGAGAGATCCAAGGTAGGCTTTAAATCTAGGATCGAGCACGGTGGCCAAAATGTAGTGCTCTGATTTCAACAGATTGACCACCCGTGAATCCTTGTTAAGCGAATTAAGGGCTCCATCCACAAGTCCCACATGCCTAGCGGAATCGCTCCGTGTTAGCTCCTCCTTCAATGTCTCCAGCTTCTTCTGCAAAAGCCTGATGAGGGGAATGACCTGACTCAGGCTGGCAGTGTCTGAACTGACTTCACGTGTGGCAAGTTCAAAGGGCATCAGAACCTTGCACAACGTTGCAATCATTCTCCACTGCGCCTGAGACAGGTGCATTCCACCTACTATATCGTGCTCAATTGTATAGGCTTGAATGGCCTTTTGCTGCTCCTCCAACCTCTGAAGCATATAGAGGGTTGAATTCCACCTCGTTACCACTTCTTGCTTCAGATGATGGCAGGGCAGGTTCAGTAGTTTTTGGTGGTGCTCCAGTCTTCTGTACGTGGTGCCTGTACGCCGAAAGTGTCCCGCAATTCTTCTGGCCACCGACAGCATCTCTTGCACGCCCCTGTCGTTTTTTTAAAAATTCTGCACCACCAAATTCAAGGTATGTGCAAAACATGGGACGTGCTGGAATTTGCCCATATTTAATGCACACACAATATTGCTGGCGTTGTCCGATGCCACAAATCCACAGGAGAGTCCAATTGGGGTAAGCCATTCCGCGATGATCTTCCTCAGTTGCCGTAAGAGGTTTTCAGCTGTGTGCGTATTCTGGAAAGCGGTGATACAAAGCGTAGCCTGCCTAGGAAAGAGTTGGCGTTTGCGAGATGCTGCTACTGGTGCCGCCGCTGCTGTTCTTGCGGCGGGAGTCCATACATCTACCCAGTGGGCTGTCACAGTCATATAGTCCTGACCCTGCCCTGCTCCACTTGTCCACATGTCCGTGGTTAAGTGGACATTGGGTACAACTGCATTTTTTAGGACACTGGTGAGTCTTTTTCTGACGTCCGTGTACATTCTCGGTATCGCCTGCCTAGAGAAGTGGAACCTAGATGGTATTTGGTAACGGGGGCACACTGCCTCAATAAATTGTCTAGTTCCCTGTGAACTAACGGCGGATACCGGACGCACGTCTAACACCAACATAGTTGTCAAGGCCTCAGTTATCCGCTTTGCAGCAGGATGACTGCTGTGATATTTCATCTTCCTCGCAAAGGACTGTTGAACAGTCAATTGCTTACTGGAAGTAGTACAAGTGGGCTTACGACTTCCCCTCTGGGATGACCATCGACTCCCAGCAGCAACAACAGCAGCGCCAGCAGCAGTAGGCGTTACACGCAAGGATGCATCGGAGGAATCCCAGGCAGGAGAGGAATCGTCAGAATTGCCAGTGACATGGCCTGCAGGACTATTGGCATTCCTGGGGAAGGAGGAAATTGACACTGAGGGAGTTGGTGGGGTGGTTTGCGTGAGCTTGGTTACAAGAGGAAGGGATTTACTGGTCAGTGGACTGCTTCCGCTGTCACCCAAAGTTTTTGAACTTGTCACTGACTTATTATGAATGCGCTGCAGGTGACGTATAAGGGAGGATGTTCCGAGGTGGTTAACGTCCTTACCCCTACTTATTACAGCTTGACAAAGGGAACACACGGCTTGACACCTGTTGTCCGCATTTCTGGTGAAATACCTCCACACCGAAGAGCTGATTTTTTTGGTATTTTCACCTGGCATGTCAACGGCCATATTCCTCCCACGGACAACAGGTGTCTCCCCGGGTGCCTGACTTAAACAAACTACCTCACCATCAGAATCCTCCTGGTCAATTTCCTCCCCAGCGCCAGCAACACCCATATCCTCCTCATCCTGGTGTACTTCAACACTGACATCTTCAATCTGACTATCAGGAACTGGACTGCGGGTGCTCCTTCCAGCACTTGCAGGGGGCGTGCAAATGGTGGAAGGCGCATGCTCTTCACGTCCAGTGTTGGGAAGGTCAGGCATCGCAACCGACACAATTGGACTCTCCTTGTGGATTTGGGATTTCGAAGAATGCACAGTTCTTTGCTGTGCTGCTTTTGCCAGCTTGAGTCTTTTCATTTTTCTAGCGAGAGGCTGAGTGCTTCCATCCTCATGTGAAGCTGAACCACTAGCCATGAACATAGGCCAGGGCCTCAGCCGTTCCTTGCCACTCCGTGTCGTAAATGGCATATTGGCAAGTTTACGCTTCTCCTCCGACAATTTTATTTTAGGTTTTGGAGTCCTTTTTTTTCTGATATTTGGTGTTTTGGATTTGACATGCTCTGTACTATGACATTGGGCATCGGCCTTGGCAGACGACGTTGCTGGCATTTCATCGTCTCGGCCATGACTAGTGGCAGCAGCTTCAGCACGAGGTGGAAGTGGATCTTGATCTTTCCCTAATTTTGGAACCTCAACATTTTTGTTCTCCATATTTTAATAGGCACAACTAAAAGGCACCTCAGGTAAACAATGGAGATGGATACTAGTATACAATTATGGACTGCCTGCCGAGTGCCGACACAGAGGTAGCCACAGCCGTGAACTACCGCACTGTACTGTGTCTGCTGCTAATATATAGACTGGTTGATAAAGAGATAGTATACTCGTAACTAGTATGTATGTATAAAGAAAGAAAAAAAAACCACGGTTAGGTGGTATATACAATTATGGACGGGCTGCCGAGTGCCGACACAGAGGTAGCCACAGCCGTGAACTACCGCACTGTACTGTGTCTGCTGCTAATATAGACTGGTTGATAAAGAGATAGTATACTCGTAACTAGTATGTATGTATGTATAAAGAAAGAAAAAAAAACCACGGTTAGGTGGTATATACAATTATGGACGGGCTGCCGAGTGCCGACACAGAGGTACCCACAGCCGTGAACTACCGCACTGTACTGTGTCTGCTGCTAATATATAGACTGGTTGATAAAGAGATAGTATACTCGTAACTAGTATGTATGTATAAAGAAAGAAAAAAAAACCACGGTTAGGTGGTATATACAATTATGGACGGGCTGCCGAGTGCCGACACAGAGGTAGCCACAGCCGTGAACTACCGCACTGTACTGTGTCTGCTGCTAATATAGACTGGTTGATAAAGAGATAGTATACTCGTAACTAGTATGACTATAAAGAAAGAAAAAAAAACCACGGTTAGGTGGTATATACAATTATGGACGGGCTGCCGAGTGCCGACACAGAGGTAGCCACAGCCGTGAACTACCGCACTGTACTGTGTCTGCTGCTAATATATAGACTGGTTGATAAAGAGATAGTATACTCGTAACTAGTATGTATGTATAAAGAAAGAAAAAAAAACCACGGTTAGGTGGTATATACAATTATGGACGGGCTGCCGAGTGCCGACACAGAGGTAGCCACAGCCGTGAACTACCGCACTGTACTGTGTCTGCTGCTAATATAGACTGGTTGATAAAGAGATAGTATACTCGTAACTAGTATGTATGTATAAAGAAAGAAAAAAAAACCACGGTTAGGTGGTATATACAATTATGGACGGGCTGCCGAGTGCCGACACAGAGGTAGCCACAGCCGTGAACTACCGCACTGTACTGTGTCTGCTGCTAATATATAGACTGGTTGATAAAGAGATAGTATACTCGTAACTAGTATGTATGTATAAAGAAAGAAAAAAAAACCACGGTTAGGTGGTATATACAATTATGGACAGGCTGCCGAGTGCCGACACAGAGGTAGCCACAGCCGTGAACTACCGCACTGTACTGTGTCTGCTGCTAATATATAGACTGGTTGATAAAGAGATAGTATACTCGTAACTAGTATGTATGTATAAAGAAAGAAAAAAAAAACACGGTTAGGTGGTATATACAATTATGGACGGGCTGCCGAGTGCCGACACAGAGGTAGCCACAGCCGTGAACTACCGCACTGTACTGTGTCTGCTGCTAATATATAGACTGGTTGATAAAGAGATAGTATACTCGTAACTAGTATGTATGTATAAAGAAAGAAAAAAAAACCACGGTTAGGTGGTATATACAATTATGGACGGGCTGCCGAGTGCCGACACAGAGGTAGCCACAGCCGTGAACTACCGCACTGTACTGTGTCTGCTGCTAATATAGACTGGTTGATAAAGAGATAGTATACTCGTAACTAGTATGTATGTATAAAGAAAGAAAAAAAAAAACACGGTTAGGTGGTATATACAATTATGGACGGGCTGCCGAGTGCCGACACAGAGGTAGCCACAGCCGTGAACTACCGCACTGTACTGTGTCTGCTGCTAATATAGACTGGTTGATAAAGAGATAGTATACTCGTAACTAGTATGACTATAAAGAAAGAAAAAAAAAACCACGGTTAGGTGGTATATACAATTATGGACGGGCTGCCGAGTGCCGACACAGAGGTAGCCACAGCCGTGAACTACCGCACTGTACTGTGTCTGCTGCTAATATAGACTGGTTGATAAAGAGATAGTATACTACTAATATTATATATACTGGTGGTCAGGTCACTGGTCACTAGTCACACTGGCAGTGGCACTCCTGCAGCAAAAGTGTGCACTGTTTAATTTTAATATAATATTATGTACTCCTGGCTCCTGCTATAACCTATAACTGGCACTGCAGTGCTCCCCAGTCTCCCCCACAATTATAAGCTGTGTGAGCTGAGCACAGTCAGATATATATATACATTGATGCAGCACACTGGGCTGAGCAGTGCACACAGATATGGTATGTGACTGAGTCACTGTGTGTATCGTTTTTTTCAGGCAGAGAACGGATATAGGCCCTCATTCCGAGTTGTTCGCTCGGTATTTTTCATCGCATCGCAGTGAAAATCCGCTTAGTACGCATGCGCAATGTTCGCACTGCGACTGCGCCAAGTAACTTTACTATGATGAAAGTATTTTTACTCGCGGCTTTTTCATCGCTCCGGCGATCGTAATGTGATTGACAGGAAATGGGTGTTACTGGGCGGAAACACGGCGTTTCAGGGGCGTGTGGCTGAAAACGCTACCGTTTCCGGAAAAAACGCAGGAGTGGCCGGAGAAACGGTGGGAGTGCCTGGGCGAACGCTGGGTGTGTTTGTGACGTCAACCAGGAACGACAAGCACTGAACTGATCGCACAGGCAGAGTAAGTCTGGAGCTACTCTGAAACTGCTAAGTAGTTAGTAATCGCAATATTGCGAATACATCGGTCGCAATTTTAAGAAGCTAAGATTCACTCCCAGTAGGCGGCGGCTTAGCGTGTGTAACTCTGCTAAATTCGCCTTGCGACCGATCAACTCGGAATGAGGGCCATATTAAATAAAACATACAACTGCACTGTCTGGTGGTCACTGTGGTCGTCAGTCACTAAACTCTGCACTCTCTTCTACAGTATCACAGCCTCAGGTCAATCTCTCTCTCTCTCTCTCAACCCTAATCTAAATGGAGAGGACGCCAGCCACGTCCTCTCCCTATGAATCTCAATGCACGTGTGAAAATGGCGGCGACGCGCGGCTCCTTATATAGAATCCGAGTCTCGCGATAGAATCCGAGCCTCGCGAGAATCCGACAGCGTCATGATGACGTTCGGGCGCGCTCGGGTTAACCGAGCAAGGCGGGAAGATCCGAGTCGCTCGGACCCGTGAAAAAAAACATGAAGTTCGGGCGGGTTCGGATTCAGAGAAACCGAACCCGCTCATCTCTAAGTGAAACCTTTGTTTTTTGATGGCTCAATGTACATAAACTTTGTTTAATACACAAAGTTATTAAAAATATTGTATTAAATGACCTTCAGGCTGTGTGTATAAGGTGTATATGAAACATAAATGAAATGTGTGAATGTAGACACACTTTGTTTAATGCACAAAGTTATAAAAAATATTGGCTAAAATGACCTTCAGGCTGTGTGTATAAGGTGTATATGAAACATAAATGCATTCTGTGCTTAGATTTAGGTCCCATCACCATGATATCTCATTATGGTATGCAATTATTCCAAAATACGGAAAAATCCCATATCCAAAATACCTCTGGTCCCGAGCATTTTGGATAAGGGAGACTCAACCTGTATATTTATCCTTTATGTCACCTGAGATAGTGACTCCTAGATCCCTTTCCTCCTCAGTAGTTCCCAGTATAGCACCATTAATACTATATTTATCCTTTATGTCACCTGAGATAGTGACTCCTAGATCCCTTTCCTCCTCAGTAGTTTCCAGTATAGTGCCATTAATACTATATTTATCCTTTATGTCACCTGAAATAGTGACTCCTAGATCCCTTTCCTCCTCAGTAGTTTCCAGTATAGTGCCATTATACTATATTTATCCTTTATGTCACCTGAAATAGTGATTCCTAGATCCCTTTCCTCCTCAGTAGTTCCCAGTATAGTGTCATTAATACTATATTTATCCTTTATGTCACCTGAGATAGTGACTCCTAGATCCCTTTCCTCCTCAGTAGTTCCAGTATAGTGCCATTAATACTATATTTATCCTTTATGTCACCTGAAATAGTGACTCCTAGATCCCTTTCCTCCTCAGTAGTTCCAGTATAGTGCCATTAATACTCTATTTATCCTTTATGTCACCTGAAATAGTGACTCCTAGATCCCTTTCCTCCTCAGTAGTTCCCAGTATAGTGCCATTAATACTCTATTTCTCTATCGTCCTAAGTGGATGCTGGGGTTCCTGAAAGGACCATGGGGAATAGCGGCTCCGCAGGAGACAGGGCACAAAAAAGTAAAGCTTTTACCAGATCAGGTGGTGTGCACTGGCTCCTCCCCCTATGACCCTCCTCCAGACTCCAGTTAGATTTTGTGCCCGAACGAGAAGGGTGCAATCTAGGTGGCTCTCCTAAAGAGCTGCTTAGAGAAAGTTTAGCTTAGGTTTTTTACTTTACAGTGAGTCCTGCTGGCAACAGGATCACTGCAACGAGGGACTTAGGGGAGAAGTAGTGAACTCACCTGCGTGCAGAGTGGATTTGCTGCTTGGCTACTGGACACTAGCTCCAGAGGGACGATCACAGGTACAGCCTGGATGGTCACCGGAGCCGCGCCGCCGGCCCCCTTGCAGACGCTGAAGAGAGAAGAGGTCCAAAATCGGCGGCTGAAGACTCCTGAGTCTTCATAAAGGTAGCGCACAGCACTGCAGCTGTGCGCCATTTTCCTCTCAGCACACTTCACACAACAGTCACTGAGGGTGCAGAGCGCTGGGGGGGGGCGCTCTGAGAGGCAAATAAAAACCTTATTAGAGGCAAAAAATACCTCACATATAGCCCACAGAGGCTATATGGAGATATTTAACCCCTGCCTAACTTCAAAAATAGCGGGAGACGAGGCCGCCGAAAAAGGGGCGGGGCCTATCTCCTCAGCACACAGCGCCATTTTCTCTCACAGAAAAGCTGGAGAGAAGGCTCCCAGGCTCTCCCCTGCACTGCACTACAGAAACAGGGTTAAAACAGAGAGGGGGGGCACTGATTTTGGCGATATTGTATATATATAAAAGATGCTATAAGGGAGAAACACTTATATAAGGTTGTCCCTATATAATTATAGCGTTTTTGGTGTGTGCTGGCAGACTCTCCCTCTGTCTCCCCAAAGGGCTAGTGGGTCCTGTCCTCTGTCAGAGCATTCCCGGTGTGTGTGCTGTGTGTCGGTACGTGTGTGTCGACATGTATGAGGACGATGTTGGTGAGGAGGCGGAGAAATTGCCTGTAATGGTGATGTCACTCTCTAGGGAGTCGACACCGGAATGGATGGCTTATTTAGAGAATTACGTGAGAATGTCAACACGCTGCAAGGTCGGTTGACGACATGAGACGGCCGACAATCTATTAGGACCGGTCCAGGCGTCTCAGAAACACCGTCAGGGGTTTTAAAAACGCCCATTTACCTCAGTCGGTCGACACAGACACAGACACGGACACTGAATACAGTGTCGACGGTGAATAAACAAACGTATTTCTCATTAGGGCCACACGTTAAGGGCAATGAAGGAGGTGTTACGTGTTTCTGATACTACAAGTACCACAAGAAAGGGTATTATGTGGGAGTGAAAAAACTACCTGTAGTTTTTCCTGAATCAGATAAAATAAAATGAAGTGTGTGATGATGCGTAGGGTTACCCCGATAGCAAATATTGGCGTTATACCCTTTCCCGCCAGAAATTAGGGTACGTTGGGAAACACCCCTTAGGGTGATAAGGCGCTCACACGCTTATCAAGTGGCGTTACCGTCTCCAGATACGGCCGCCCTCAAGGAGCCAGCTGATAGGAAGCTGGAAAAATATCCTAAAAAGTATATACACACATACGGTGGTTATACTGCGACCAGCGATCGCCATCAGCCTGGAGATGCAGTGCTGGGTTGGCTTGGTCGGATTCCCTGACTGAAAATATTTTATTCATGTAGAGCATTTAATAGGATGCATTCTATATATATGTATGTGAGATGCACAGAGGGATATTTGCTCTCTGGCATCAAGATAAGTGCGTTGTCCATATCTCCCAGAAGATGTCAGGGACACGACAGTGGTCAGGTGATACAGATCCCATACGGCAGATGGAAGTATTGCTGTATAAAGGGAAGGAGTTATTTGGGGGTCGGTCCATCGGACCTGGGGACCACAGCAACAGCTGGGAAATCCAACCTTTTTTACCCCAAGTTACATCTCAGCTAAAAAAGACACCGTCTTTTCAGCCTCAATCTTTCCTTTCCCATGAGGGCATGCAGGCAAAAGGCCAGTCATATCTGCCCAGACATAGAGGTAAGGGAAGTAGACTGCAGCAGGCAGCCCTTTCCCAGGAAAAGAAGCCCTCCACCGCGTCTGCCAAGTCCTCAGCATGACGCTGGGGCCGTGCAAGCGGACTCAAGGTGGGGGGGTAGTCTCAAGAGTCTCAGGGCGCAGTGGGATCACTCGCAAGTTGACCCCTAGATCGTACGAGTATTATCCCAGGGGTAAAGATTGGAGAGTCGAGACATCTTCTCCTCGCAGCTTCCTGAAGTCTGCTTTACCAACGGCTCCCTCCGACAGGGAGGCAGCATTGGAAACAATTCACAAGCTGTATATCCAGCAGGTGATAATCAAAGTACCCCTCCTACGACAAGGAAAAGGGTATTATTTTTCCACACTATATTGTGGTACTGAAGCCAGACGGCTTGGTGACACATAGTCTAAATCTAAAATGTTTTGAACACTTACATAAAAGGTTCAAATCGAGATAAAGTCACTCAGAGCAGTGATAGCGAACCGGAAAAAAGGGGACTATATGGTGTCCCTGGACATCAAGGATTACCTCCATGTCCAAAATTTGTCCTTCTCATCAAGGGTACCTCTGGTTCGTGGTACAGAACTGTCAATATCAGTTTCAGACGATGCCGTTTGAATTATCCACGGCACCCCGGGCCTTTTTACCAAGGTAATGGCCGAAAAGATGTTTCTTCAAAGAAAAAAGGCATCTAAATTATCCCTTACTTGCACGACCTAAAAAGGGCAAGTTCCAGAGAACAGTTGGAGGTCGGAAGAGCACTATCTAAAGTAGTTCTTCGACGGCACGACTGGATTCTAAATATTCCAAGAATCGCAGCTGTTTTCCGACGATACGTCTGCTGTTCCTAGGGATGATTCTGGACACGGTTCAGAAAAAGGTTTTTCTTCCCGAGGAAAAAGCCAAGGAGTTATCCGACCTGTCAGGAACCTCCTAAAACCAGGAAAGGTGTCTGTACATCAATGCACAAGAGTCCTGGGAAAAATGGTGGCTTTTTACGAAGCAATTCCATTCGGCAGATTCCATGCAAGAATTTTCCAAAGGGATCTGTTGGACAAATGGTCAGGGTCGCATCCTCAGATGCACCTGCGAATAACCCTGTCGCCAAGGACAAGGGTATATCTTCTGTGGTGGTTGCAAAAGGCTCATCTATTGGAGGGCCGCAGATTCGGCATACAGGATTTGATCCTGGTGACCACGGACGCCAGCCTGAGAGGTTGGGGAGCAGTCACACAAGGAAGAAACTTCCAGGGGGTATGGACGAACCTGGAAAAGTCTATTCACATAAACATTCTGGTACTAAGAGCAATCTAAAATGCTCTAAGCCAGGCGGAACCACTCCTGCAAGGAAAACCGGTGTTGATTCAGTCGGACAACATCACGGCGGTCGCCCATGTAAACAGACAGGGCGGCACAAGAAGCAGGAGTGCAATGGCAGAAGCTGCCAAGATTCTTCGCTGGGCGGAGAATCACGTAATAGCACTGTCAGCAGTGTTCTTCCCGGGCGTGGACAACTGGGAAGCAGACTTCCTCAGCAGACACGATATACACCCGGGAGAGGGGGGTCTTCATCCAGAAGTCTTCCACATGCTAATAAACTGTTGGGAAAGACCAATGGTAGACATGATGGCGTCTCGCCTCAACAAGAAACTGGACAAGTATTGCGCCAGGTCAAGAGATCCACAGGCAATAGCTGTGGACGCACTGGTAACACCTTGGGTGTACAAATCAGTATATGTGTTTCCTCCTCTGCCTCTCATACCAAAGGTATTGAAGATTATACGGTGAGGAGGAGTAAGAAATACTAGTGGCTCCGGATTGGCCAAGAAGGACTTGGTACCCGGAACTTCAAGAGTTGGTCACGGACGACCCGTGCCCTCTACTTCTGAGAAGGGACCTGCTACAACAGGGTCCCTGTCTCTTTCAAGACTTACCGCGGCTGCGTTTGACGGCATGGCGGTTGAACGCCAGATCCTAAAAGGGAAAGGCATTCCAGAAGAAGTCATTCCTACCTTGATTAAGGCAAGGAAGGAAGTCACCGCGAAACATTATCACCGCATTTGGCGAAAATATGTCGCGTGGTGCGAGGATCGGAGTGTTCCGACGGAGGAATTTCAACTGGGTCGTTTCCTACATTTCCTACAATCAGGATTGTCTAGGGGTCTCAAATTGAGATCTATTAAGGTTCAAATTTCGGCCCTGTCAATATTCTTCCAAAAAGAATTGGCCTCAGTTCCTGAGGTACAGACTTTTGTTAAAGGAGTACTGCATATACAGCCTCCTGTGGTGCCTCCGGTGGCACCGTGGGATCTAAATGTAGTTTTAGATTTCCTCAAATCCCATTGGTTTGAACCATTGAAAAAGGTGGATTTTAAATATCTCACATGGAAAGTGACTATGTTACTGGCCCTGGCTTCCGCCAGGAGAGTATCTGAATTGGCGGCTTTATCTTATAAAAGCCCTTATCTAATCTTCCATTCGGATAGGGCAGAACTGAGGACTCGTCCGCATTTTCTCCCTAAGGTGGTATCAGCGTTTCACCTGAACCAACCTATTGTGGTGCCTGCGGCCACTGGCGACTTGGAGGACTCCAAGTTGTTGGACGTTGTCAGAGCCTTAAAAATATACATTTCAAGGACGGCTGAAGTCAGAAAATCTGACTCGCTGTTGATACTATATGCACCCAACAAGTTGGGTGCCCCTGCTTCTAAGCAGACGATTGCTCGTTGGATTTGTAACACAATTCAACTTGCTCATTCTGTGGCAGGCCTGCCACAGCCTAAATCTGTTAAGGCCCATTCCACAAGGAAGGTGGGCTCATCTTGGGCGGCTGCCCGAGGGGTCTCGGCATTACAATTCTGCCGAGCAGCTACGTGGTCGGGGGAAAACACGTTTGTAAAATTCTACAAATTTGATACCCTGGCAAAAGAGGACTTGGAATTCTCTCATTCGGTGCTGCAGAGTCATCCGCACTCTCCCGCCCGTTTGGGAGCTTTGGTATAATCCCCATGGTCCTTTCAGGAACCCCAGCATCCACTTAGGACGATAGAGAAAATAAGAATTTACTTACCGATAATTCTATTTCTCGGAGTCCGTAGTGGATGCTGGGCGCCCATCCCAAGTGCGGATTATCTGCAATACTGTACATAGTTATTGTTAACAAATTCGGGTTATATTGTTAAGGAGCCATCTTTAAGAGGCTCTTTCTGTTATCATACTGTTAACTGGGTTTAGATCACAAGTTGTACGGTGTGATTGGTGTGGCTGGTATGAGTCTTACCCGGGATTCAAATTGCCTCCCTTATTGTGTACGCTCGTCCGGGCACAGTACCTAACTGGAGTCTGGAGGAGGGTCATAGGGGGAGGAGCCAGTGCACACCACCTGATCTGGTAAAAGCTTTACTTTTTTGTGCCCTGTCTCCTGCGGAGCCGCTATTCCCCATGGTCCTTTCAGGAACCCCAGCATCCACTACGGACTCCGAGAAATAGAATTATCGGTAAGTAAATTCTTATTTTATCCTTTATGTCACCTGAAATAGTGACTCCTAGATCCCTTTCCTCTTCAGTAGTTCCCAGTATAGTGTCATTAATACTATATTTCTCTAACGTCCTAGTGGATGCTGGGGACTCTGTAAGGACCATGGGGAATAGACGGGCTCCGCAGGAGACTGGGCACTCTAAGAAAGATTTAGTACTACTGGTGTGCACTGGCTCCTCCCTCTATGCCCCTCCTCCAGACCTCAGTTAGAATCTGTGCCCGGACAGAGCTGGGTGCTTTTAGTGAGCTCTCCTGAGCTTGCTAATAAGAAAGTATTTTGTTAGGTTTTTTATTTTCAGAGAGCTTCTGCTGGCAACAGACTCTCTGCTACGAGGGACTGAGGGGAGAGAAGCAAACCTACTAACTGCGGCTAGGTTGCACTTCTTAGGCTACTGGACACCATTAGCTCCAGAGGGTTCGAACACAGGATCTTAACCTTGGTCGTCCGTTCCCGGAGTCGCGCCGCCGTCCCCCTCGCAGAGCCAGAAGACAGAAGCCGGCAGAAGCAAGAAGACATCGAAATCGGCGGCAGAAGACTCCTGTCTTCACATGAGGTAGCGCACAGCACTGCAGCTGTGCGCCATTGCTCCCGCATTACACCCACACACTCCGGTCACTGTAGGGTGCAGGGCGCAGGGGGGGGGGGGGGGGGGGGCGCCATGGGCAGCAATTAAGTACCTACTGGCAAAAGCAGCATATATACAGTTGGACACTGTTATATGCATGAGCCCTCGCCATTAATTTTACACAAAATCGCGGGAGAAGCCCGCCGCTGAGGGGGCGGGGCCTTCTTCCTCGGCACTCACCAGCGCCATTTTCTCTCCACAGATCCGCTGAGAGGAAGCTCCCCAGGCTCTCCCCTGCACGATAGAGAGGGTGAAAAAGAGAGGGGGGGCACATAAATTTGGCGTAAAAACAATATATACAGCAGCTACTGGGTTAACACTAAGTTACTGTGTGATTCCTGGGTCATATAGCGCTGGGGTGTGTGCTGGCATACTCTCTCTCTGTCTCTCCAAAGGGCTTTGTGGGGGAACTGTCTTCAAATAGAGCATCCCCTGTGTGTGTGGTGTGTCGGTACGTGTGTGTCGACATGTCTGAGGTAAAAGGCTCCCCTAAGGAGGAGATAGAGCAAATAATAAGATTTTACTCACCGGTAAATCTATTTCTCTGACGTCCTAGTGGATGCTGGGAACTCCGTAAGGACCATGGGGAATAGCGGCTCCGCAGGAGACTGGGCACATCTAAAGAAAGCTTTAGGACTATCTGGTGTGCACTGGCTCCTCCCCTATGACCCTCCTCCAAGCCTCAGTTAGATTTTTGTGCCCGACCGAGCAGGGTGCAATCTAGGAGGCTCTCCTGAGCTTCTTAGAAAAAGTTAGTTTTAGGTTTTTTATTTTCAGTGAGACCTGCTGGCAACAGGCTCACTGCATCGAGGGACTAAGGGGAGAAGAAGCGAACCTGCCTGCTTGCAGCCAGCTTGGGCTTCTTAGGCTACTGGACACCATTAGCTCCAGAGGGACCGAACACAGGCCCAGCCTCGGAGTCCGGTCCCAGAGCCGCGCCGCCGGCCCCCTTACAGAGCCAGAAGCAAGAAGAGGTCCGGAAAATCGGCGGCAGAAGACATCAGTCTTCACCAAGGTAGCGCACAGCACTGCAGCTGTGCGCCATTGCTCCTCATGCACACCACACACTCCGGTCACTGAGGGTGCAGGGCGCTGGGGGGGGGGGCGCCCTGAGCAGCAATATAAACACCTTGGCTGGCTAAAATACATCACATATAACCCCCAGGGCTATATGGATGTATATTAACCCCTGCCAGATTCCATAAAAATGCGGGAGAAAAGTCAGTGAAAAAGGGGCGGAGCTATCTCCTCAGCACACTGAGCTCCGTTGGAGGGAAGCTCCCTGGCTCTCCCCTGCAGTTAATACACTACAGAAAGGGTTAAAAAGAGAGGGGGGGGCACAATTTAGGCGCAGTATACAACATATATGCAGCTATAAGGGAAAACACTTTTTTATAGGTGCTATCCCTGTGATATATAGCGCCCTGGTGTGTGCTGGCATACTCTCCCTCTGTCTCCCCAAAGGGCTTTGTGGGGTCCTGTCCTCTATCTGAGCATTCCCTGAGTGTGTGCTGTGTGTCGGTACGGCTGTGTCGACAGGTATGTGGAGGATAATGAGGTGGAGGCGGAGCGAATGCCTGTAAATATGTTGTCACCCCCTGCGGGGTCGACACCGGTGTGGTTGAACTTATGGAAGGATTACGTGAAAGTGTCAACTCCTTACATAAAAGGTCGACGACACGGAACAGCCGGCTACTCAGCTTGTGCCTGTTCCAGCGTCTCAAATGTCATGGGGGGCTCTAAAATCGCCCGCTACCTCAGATAACAGACACAGATGTCGACACGGATACTGACTCCAGTGTCGACATCGATGAGACTGGTGTACCCTCCAAATAGGTCCACCCGTTACAGGATTGAGACAATGAAAAATGTATTACACATTTATGATTATACCCCAGGTACCACATAAAAGGGTATTGTGTTTGGTGAGAGAAAACTATTAGTAGTTTTTCCTGCATCTGAGAAATTAAATGAGGTGTGTGGGGAAGAGTGGTCTTCCCCCGGTAAGAAATTGATAATTTCTACAACGGTTATTGGCAGCGTACCCTTTCCCGCCAGAGGATAGGTCACGCGGGGAAACACCCCATAGGGTAGATACAGCGCTTACACGCTTATCAGAAAAGGTGGCATTACCGTCTTCGGGTACGGCCGTCCTGAAGGAACCTGCTGATAGAAAGCAGGAGGTTACCCTATAAGATATGGTCACACACTAGGGCATTATATTGCGACCAGCCGTTGCTTCGGCATGGATGTGCTGTGCTCCCGCTGCGTGGTCAGATTCCCTGTCGGAAAATAACTATGGATAGGGACAATATTTTGCTGAAAATAGAGCATATAAAAGACGTGGTCTTATACATGCGTGATGCACAGAGGGATATTTGCCGGCTGGCATCAAAAATAAGCGCTAGGTCCATTGCCGCCAGACGGGGGTTATGGACTTGGCAATGGTCAGGCGATGCCGACTCGAATCGGCACATGGAAGTTGCCCTATAAGGGGGTAAAACTGTTTGGGGATAGTTTTTCAGACCTCGTTTCCACAGCTACTGCTGGGAAATTATTTTTTTTGCCACAGGCTACCCCACAACAAAGGAAAGCACCGTATCATCAAGTACAGTCCTTTCGGCCCCAGAAAAACAAGTGGGCTAGAGGCTCATCCTTTCTGCCGAGAGGCAAAGGTAGAGGAAAAAAGCTGCAACACAAAGCTAGTTCCCAAGAGCAGAAGTCCTCCCTGCGTCCGGTAGGTCCACAGCATGGTGCTGGGGCTGCTCAGGCGGACCCGGGTACGGTGGGGGCCCGTCTCAGATATTTCAGCGGACAGTGGGCTCTCTCACATGGATCCCTGGGTCCTTCAAGTAGTATCTCAGGGGTACAGGCTGGAGTTCGAGATGTTCTTCCCCCCGCCGTTTCCTAAAATCTGCCTTACCGGCACCTCCCTCTGCCAGGGAGACGGTGTTGGTGGATATTCAACACTATAATCACAACAAGTTATTGTCAAGGTGCCCCTCCTTCAGCAAGGAAGGGGTTACTATTCCACAGTGGTTGTGGTACCGCAACGGTTCGGTGAGACCCATCTTGAAATTAAAATACTTGAACTTTTACATCAGAAGATTCAAGTTCAAGATGGAATCGCTCAGGGCGCTTATTACGAGCCTGGACGAGGGGGATTACAGGGTCTCCCTGGACATCAAGGATGCGTACCTGCATGTCCCCATTCCCCCCCCTCACCAGGAGTACCTCAGATATGTGGTACAGGACTGTCACTATCAGTTCCAGACGCGGCCGTTGGAGTTGTCCACGGCACCGAAGGTCTTTACCTAGGTAATGGCCGAAGTGATGATACTCCTTCGCAAGAAGGAAGTTTTTATTATCCCGTACTTGGACGATCTCCTGATAAAGGCGAGGTCCAAAGAACAGTTGGTAGTGGGGGTAGCACTCTCTCGGGAAGTGCTACAACAGCACGACTGGATTCTCAATATTCCAAAGTCACAGCTGGTCCCGACGACACGTCTTCTGTTCCTGGGAATGTTTCTGAACGCAGACCAGAAAAGAGTGTTTCTTCCAGTGGAAAAAGCCGAGGAGTTGTCATCTCTAGTCAGAGACATCCTAAAACCAGGACAGGTGTCGGTACATCAATGCACACGAGTCCTGGGAAAAATGGTAGCTTCGTACGAAGCATAATTCCATTCGGAAGACTCCACGCAAGGACGTTCCAGTGGGACCTGTGGGACTAATGGTCCGGGTCCCATGTACAGATACAACAGCGGATAACCCTGTCAGCAAGAAACAGGGTGTCGCTGCTGTGGTGGCTGCAGAGGGCTCATCTACTAGTGGGCCGCAGATTCGGAATACAGGACTGGGTCCTGGTGACCACGGATGCCAGCCTTCGGGGCTGGGGTGCAGTCACACAGGGAAGAAATTTCCAAGGAGATTTCGCTTCACATAAATATTCTGCAGCTAAGGGCCATTTACAATGCCCTAAGCTAAGCAAGGCCCCTGCTTCAGAACCAGCCGGTACTGATCCAATCAGACGACATCACGGCGGTCGCCCATGTAAACAGACAGGGCGGCACAAGAAGCAGGATGGCGATGGCAGAAGCCACAAGGATTCTCCGATGGGCGACCTACACCCAGGAGAATGGGGACTTCATCCAGAAGTTTTCCAAATGCGGGTAAACCGTTGGGAATGACCACGGGTGGACATGATGGCGTCCCGCCTCAACAAGAAGTTGAAAAGATATTGCGCCAGGTCAAGGGACCCTCAGGCGATCGCTGGGGACGCTCTAGTGACACCGTGGGTGTACCAGTCGGTTTATGTGTCTCCTCCTCTACCTCTCATACCCAAGGTACTGAGAATAATAAGAAGGCGAGGAGTGAAAACCATACTCGGGGTTCCGGATTGGCCATAAAGAGCTTGGTACCCGGAACTTCAAGAGATGCTGGCAGAGGACCCTTGGCCTCTGTCGCTCAGACAAGACCTGCTGCAGCAGGGACCCTGTCTGTTCCAAGACTTACCGCGACTGCGTTTGACGGCATGGCGGTAGAACACCGGATCCTAAAGGAAAAGGGTATTCCGAAGGAAGTCATCCCTACCCTGATCATAGCCAGGAAGGATGTCACCGCAAGACATTATCGCCGCGTTTGGCGAAAATTTGTTGCTTGGTGGGAGGCCATGAAGGCCCCGACGGAGGAATTTCAACTATGTCGATTCCTGCACTTCCTGCAAGCAGGGGTGACGTTTGGGCCTCAAATTGGGGTCCATAAAGGTCCAGATTTCGGCTCTGTCGATTTTCTTCCAGAAAGAACTGGCATCACTGCCGGAAGTTCAGACTTTGGTTAAAGGAGTACTACATATTCAGCCTCCTTTTGTGCCTCCTGTGGCAATTTTTGGATCTCAACGTGGTGTTGGATTTCCTAATGTCGCATTGGTTGAGCCACTTAAAACCATGGAGCTAAAGTATCTCGCGTGGAAAGTGGTCATGCTGTTGGCCTTGGCCTTGGCCAGGCGTGTGTCAGAATTGGCGGTTTTGTCATGTAAAAGGCCTTATCTGATTTTCTGTATGGATAGGGCAGAGTTGAGGACTCGTCCTCAGTTTCTCCCGAAGGTGGTCTCAGGTTTTCACTTGAACCAACCTATTGTGGTGCCTGCGGCTACTGGGGACTTGGAGGATTCCAAGTTGCTGGACGTAGTCAGGGCCCTGAAAATTTTATTTTTCCAGGACGGCTGGAGTCAGGAAAACTGACTCGCTGTTTATCCTGATGGCACCCAACAAGCTGGGTGCTCCTGCTTCTAAGCAGTCTATTGCGCGCTGGATTTGTAGCACTATTCAGCTGGCGCATTCTGCGGTAGGATTACCGCAGCCTAAATCAATAAAAGCCCATTCCACAAGGAAGGTGGGCTCATCTTGGGCGGCTGCCTGAGGGGTCTCGGCTTTACAACTTTGCCGAGCAGCTACTTGGTCAGGGGCAAACACGTTTGCAAAATTCTACGAATTTGATACCCTGGCTGAGGAGGACCTGGAGTTCTCTCATTCGGTGCTGCAGAGTCATCCGCACTCTCCCGCCCGTTTGGGAGCTTTGGTATAATCCCCATGGTCCTTACGGAGTTCCCAGCATCCACTAGGACGTCAGAGAAAATAAGAATTTACTTACCGATAATTCTATTTCTCGTAGTCCGTAGTGGATGCTGGGCGCCCATCCCAAGTGCGGATTGTCTGCAATACTTGTACATAGTTATTGTTAACTAATCGGGTTCTTGTTTTGAGCCATCTATTCAGAGGCTCCTCTGTTATCATGCTGTTAACTGGGTTTCATATCACAAGTTGTACGGTGTGATTGGTGTGGCTGGTATGAGTCTTACCCGGGATTCAAAATCCTTCCTTATTGTGTACGCTCGTCCGGTCACAGTATCCTAACTGAGGCTTGGAGGAGGGTCATAGGGGGAGGAGCCAGTGCACACCAGATAGTCCTAAAGCTTTCTTTAGATGTGCCCAGTCTCCTGCGGAGCCGCTATTCCCCATGGTCCTTACGGAGTTCCCAGCATCCACTACGGACTACAAGAAATAGAATTATCGGTAAGTAAATTCTTATTTTCTCATAGTCCGTAGTGGATGCTGGGACTCCGTAAGGACCATGGGGATTAGCGGCTCCGCAGGAGACTGGGCACAACTAAAGAAAGCTTTAGGACTACCTGGTGTGCACTGGCTCCTCCCACTAAGACCCTCCTCCAGACCTCAGTTAGGATACTGTGCCCGGAAGAGCTGACACAATAAGGAAGGATTTTGAATCCCGGGTAAGACTCATACCAGCCACACCAATCACACCGTATAACTCGTGATACTATACCCAGTTAACAGTATGATAACAACTGAGCCTCTCAACAGATGGCTCAACAATAACCCTTTAGTTAGGCAATAACTATATACAAGTATTGCAGACAATCCGCACTTGGGATGGGCGCCCAGCATCCACTACGGACTACGAGAAATAGATTTACCGGTGAGTAAAATCTTATTTTCTCTAACGTCCTAAGTGGATGCTGGGACTCCGTAAGGACCATGGGGATTATACCAAAGCTCCAAAACGGGCGGGAGAGTGCGGATGACTCTGCAGCACCGAATGAGCAAACTCTAGGTCCTCCTCAGCCAGGGTATCAAACTTGTAGACTCTTGCAAGAGTGTTTTAACCCGACCAAGTAACAGCTCGGCAAATTTGTAAAGCCGAGACCCCTCGGGCAGCCGCCCAAGAAGAGCCCACTTTCCTCGTGGAATGGGCTTTCACAGATTTAGGGTGCGGCATTCCAGCCGCAGAATGTGCAAGTTGAATCGTGCTACAGATCCAGCGAGCAATAGTCTGCTTAGAAGCAGGAGCACCCAGCTTGTTGGGCGCATACAGGATAAATAGCGAGTCAGTTTTCCTGACTCCAGCCGTCCTGGAAACATATACTTTTCAGGGTCCTGACTACGTCCAGAAAACTTGGAATCCTCCAAGTCCCAAGTAGCCGCAGGCACCACAATAGGTTGGTTCACATGAAAAACTGATACCACCTTAGGAAGGAATTGGGAACGAGTCCTCAATTCCGCCTTATCCATATAGAATACAGATAAGGGCATTTGTATGACAAAGCCGCCAATTCTGATACACGCCTGGCCGACGCCACGGCCCACAGCATGACCACTTTCCACGTGAGGTATTGTAGCTCCACGGATTTAAGTGGCTCAACTCAATGCGACTTCAGGAAATCCAACACTACGTTGAGATCCCACGGTGCCACTGGAGGCACAAACGGGAGTTGACTATGCAGCACTCCCTTAACAAAAGTCTGAACTTCAGGCAGTGAAGCCAGTTCTATTTTGGAAGAAAATCGATAGAGCCGAAATCTGGACCTTAATGGAACCCAATTTTAAGCCCATAGTCACCTCTGACTTGTAGGAAGTGCAGAAAACGACCTAGCTGAAATTCCTCCTTTGGGGCCTTACTGGCCTCACAGCACGCAACATATTTCCGTCATATGCGGTGATAATGGATTGCATTCACTTCTTTCCTAGCTTTAAATAGCGTAGGGATAACTTCCTCCGGAATGCCCTTTTCCTTCAGGATCCGGCGTTCAACCGTCATGCCGTCAAACGCAGCCGCGGTACGTCTTGGAACAGACAGGCCCCCTGCTGCAGCAGGTCCTGTCTGAGCGGCAAAGGCCATGGGTCCTCTGAGATAATTTCTTGGAGTTCTGGGTACCAAGCTCTTCTTGGCCACCCGGAACAATGAGTATAGTTCTTACTCATCTCCTTCTTATTATTCTCATTACCCTGGGTATGAGAGGCAGAGAAGGGAACACATACACCGACTGGTACACCCACGGTGTTACCAGAGCGTCCACAGCTATCGCCTGAGGGTCCCTTGACCTGGCACAATATCTTTGTAGCTTTTTGTTGAGGCGGGACGCCATCCTGTCCACCTGTGGCCTTTCCCCACGGTGTACAATCATTTGGAAGACTTCTGGATGAAGTCCCCACTCTCTCGGGTGGAGGTCGTGTCTGCTGAGAAAGTCTGCTTCTCAGTTGTCCACTCCGGGAATGAACACTGCTGATAGTGCTAACACATGATTTTCCGCCCATTGGAGAATCCTTGTGGCTTCTGCCATCGCCGTCCTGCTTCTTGTGCCGCCCTGTCGTTTTACATGAGCGACCGCCGTGATGTTGTCTAACTGGATCAGCACCGGCCGGTGTTGAAGCAGGGATCTAGCCTGACTTAGGGCATTGTAAATGGCCCAAAGTTCCAGAACATTTATGTGTAGGGAAGTCTCCTGACTTTTCCATAGGCCTTGGAAGTTTCTTCCCTGTGTGACTGCCCCCCAGCCTTGAAGGCTGGCATCCGTGGTCACCAGGACCCAGTCCTGTATGCCGAATCTGCGGCCCCCTAGAAGATGTGCAGTCACCACCACAGCGACACCCTGGCCCTTGGAGACAGGGTTATCCGCCGATGCATCTGAGAATGCGACCCGGACCACTTGTCCAACAGATCCCACTGGAAGATCCTTGCATGGGACTTGGCGAATGGAAATTCTTCGTAAGAAGCTACCATCTTTCCCAAGGCTCGCGTGCATAGATGCACCGATACCTGTATTTGTATTAGGAAGTCTCAGTCTAGAGACGCCAACTCCTTGGACTTCTCCTCCGGGAGAAACCCTTTTTATCCTGTTCTGTGTCCAGAACCATACCCAGGAACAGTAAACGCGTCGTAGGAACCAGCTGTGACTTTGGAATATTCCGAATCCAGCCGTGCTGTTGTAGCACTTCCCGAGATAGTGCTACTCCGACGAACAACTGCTCCCTGGACCTCGCCTTTATAAGGAGATCGTCCAAGTACGGGATAAGTACTTCGGCCATTACCTTGGTAAATACCCTCGGTGCCGGGGACAGACCAACGGCAACGTCTGGAATTGGTAATGACAATCCTGTACCACAATTTTGAGGTACACCTGGTGACGAGGGTAAATAGGGACATGCAGGTAAGTATCCTTGATGTCCAGTGATACCCTGAAATTTTCCAGGCTTGCAATAATCGCCCTGAGCGATTCCATTTTGAACTTGAACCTTCGTATATAAGTGTTCAAGGATTTCAATTTTAGAATGGGTCTCACCGAACCGTCTGGTTTCGGTACCACAACATTTTGGAATAGTAACCCCGGCCTTGTTGAAAGAGGGGTACATTGATTTCACCTGCTGGAAGTACAGCTTGTGAATTGCCGCCAGTACTACCTTTCTCCGAGGGCAGCAGGCAAGGCTGATGTGAGGCAACGGCGAGGGGGAGTCGTCTCGAACTCCAGCCTGTATCCCTGTGATACTACTTGCAGAACCTAAGGATCCACCTGTGGGCAAGCCCACTGATCTCTGCAGTTCCCGAGACGCGCCCCCACCGCACCTGTCTCCACCTGTGGAGCCCCAGCGTCATGCGGTGGACTCAGAGGAAGCGAGGGAAGATATTTGATCCTGGAACTGGCTGACTGGTGCAGCTTTTTCCTTCTTCCCTTGTCTCTGTGTAGAAAGGAAGCGCCTTTGACCCGCTTGCTTTTCTGAAGCCGAAAGGACTGTACCTGAAAATACGGTGCTTTCTTTAGGCTTTTGTGAGGAAACCTGAGGTAAAAAAAATTTCTTCCCAGCTGTTGCTGTGGATACGAGGTCCCAGAGACCATCCCCAAACAATTACTCACCCTTATAAGGCAGAATCTCCATGTGCCTTTTAAATGCAGCATCACCTGTCCACTGCCGGGTTTCTACTACCCTCCTGGCAGAATGGACATTGCATTAATTCTGGATGCCAGCCGGCAAATATCCCTCTGTGCATCCTTTATATATAAGACAACGTCTTAAATATGCTCAATGTTAGCAAATATTATTATCCCTGTCTTAGCGTATTAATATTATCTGACAGGGTGTCAGACCACGCTGCAGCAGCACTATTTATGCTGAGGCAATTTCAGGTTTCAGTATATAACCTGAGTGTGTAAATACAGACTTCAGGATCGCCTCCTGCTTTTTATCAGCAGGTTCCTTCAAGGTGGCCGTATCCTAAGACGGCAGTGCCACCTTTTGACAAACGTGTGAGCGCCTTATCCACCCTAAGGGATATCTCCCAACGTGACCTATCCTCTGGCGGGAAAGGGTACGCCATCAGTAACTTTTTAGAAATTACCAGTTTCTTATCGGGGGAAACCACGCTTCTTTACACACTTCATTCATTCATCTGATGGGGGAACAAAAAAGTGGCTGTTTTTTCTCCCCAAAAATAAAACCCCTTTTATGTGGTACTTGGGTTTATGTCAGAAAATGCGTAACACATTTTTCATTGCCGAGAACATGTAACGGATGTTCCTAGTGGATTGTGTATATGTCTCAACCTCGTCGACACTGGAGTCAGACTCCGTGTCGACATCTGTGTCTGCCATCTGAGGTAACGGGCGTTGTTTTGAGCCCCTGATGGCCTTTGAGACGCCTGGGCAGACGCGGGCTGAGAAGCCGGCTGTCCCACAGCTGTTACGTCATCCAGCCTTTTATGTAAGGAGTTGACACTGTCGGTTAATACCTTCCACCTATCCATCCACTCTGGTGTCGGCCCCACAGGGGGCGACATCCCATTTATCGGCCTCTGCTCCGCCTCCACGTAACCTTCCTCATCCAACATGTCGACACAGCCGTACCGACACACCGCACACACACAGGGAATGCTCTGACTGAGGACAGGACCCCACAAAGTCCTTTGGGGAGACCGAGAGAGAGTATGCCAGCACACACCAGAGCGCTATATAATGCAGGGATTAACACTATAACTGAGTGATTTTTCCCCAAATAGCTGCTTCTATACATATATTGCGCCTAAATTTAGTGCCCCCCCCTCTCTTTTTAACCCTTTGAGCCTGAAAACTACAGGGGAGAGCCTGGGGAGCTGTCTTCCAGCTGCACTGTAAAGAGAAAATGGCGCCAATGTGCTGAGGGAGAAGCCCCGCCCCCTTTTCGGCTGACTTTCTCCCGCTTTTTCTGTGATACTGGCAGGGGTAATTTTACATCTATATAGCCTCTGGGACTATATATGATGTATATTTTGCCAGCCAAGGTGTTATTTATTGCCCTCAGGGCGCCCCCCCCCCCCCCCCCCCCAGCGCCCTGCACCCATCAGTGACCGAAGTGTGAGGTGTACATGAGGAGCAATGGCGCACAGCTGCAGTGCTGTGCGCTACCTTGGTGAAGACTGATGTCTTCTGCCGCCGATTTTCCGGACCTTCTTCGTGCTTCTGGCTCTGTAAGGGGGACGGCGGCGCGGCTCCGGGAACGAACACCAAGGTCGGGTCCTGCGGTCGATCCCTCTGGAGCTAATGGTGTCCAGTAGCCTAAGAAGCCCAAACTACCACCTGTTAGGTAGGTTCGCTTCTTCTCCCCTTAGTCCCTCGCTGCAGTGAGTCTGTTGCCAGCAGATCTCACTGAAAATAAAAAACCTAAATATACTTTCTTTCTAGGTGCTCAGGAGAGCCCCTAGTGTGCATCCAGCTCAGCCGGGCACAGAAATCTAACTGAGGTCTGGAGGAGGGTCTTAGTGGGAGGAGCCAGTGCACACCAGGTAGTCCTAAAGCTTTCTTTAGTTGTGCCCAGTCTCCTGCGGAGCCGCTAATCCCCATGGTCCTTACGGAGTCCCAGCATCCACTTAGGACGTTAGAGAAATCATGTGTTAGCACTGTCAGCAGTGTTCATTCCGGGAGTGGACAACTGGGAAGCAGACTTCCTCAGCAGGCACGACCTCCACCCGGGAGACTGGGGACTTCATCCAGAAGTCTTCCAAATGATTGTACACCGTTGGGAAAGGCCACAGGTGGACATGATGGCGTCCCGCCTCAACAAAAAGCTAAAAAGATATTGCACCAGGTCAAGGGACCCTCAGGCGATAGCTGTGGACGCTCTAGTGACACCGTGGGTGTACCAGTCGGTTTATGTGTTCCCTCCTCTGCCTCTCATACCCAAGGTACTGAGAATAATAAGAAGGAGAGGAGTAAGAACTATACTTGTGGTTCCGGATTGGCCAAGAAGAGCTTGGTACCCAGAACTTCAAGAAATGATCTCAGAGGACCCATGGCCTCTGCCGCTCAGACAGGACCTGCTGCAGCAAGGACCCTGTCTGTTCCAAGACTTACCGCGACTGCGTTTGACGGCATGGCGGTTGAACGCTGGATCCTGAAGGAAAAGGGCATTCCGGAGGAGGTCATCCCTACGCTGATTAAAGCTAGGAAGGAGGTGACCGCAAACCATTATCACCGCATATGGCGAAAATATGTTGCGTGGTGTGAGGCCAGAAGGGCCCCAACAGAGAAATTTCAGCTGGGTCGATTTCTGCACTTCCTACAGTCAGGGGTGACTATGGGCCTCAAATTAGGTTCCATTAAGGTCCAGATTTCGGCTCTGTCGATTTTCTTCCAAAAAGAACTGGCTTCACTGCCTGAAGTTCAGACGTTTGTTAAAGGTGTGCTGCATATTCAGCCCCCTATTGTGCCTCCAGTGGCACCTTGGGATCTCAACGTGGTGTTGGATTTCCTTAAGTCACATTGGTTTGAGCCACTTAAAACCGTGGAACTAAAATATCTCACATGGAAAGTGGTCATGCTGTTGGCCTTGGCTTCGGCCAGGCGTGTGTCAGAATTGGCGGCTTTGTCATGTAAAAGCCCTTATCTGATTTTCCATATGGATAGGGCAGAATTGAGGACTCGTCCCCAATTTCTTCCTAAGGTGGTATCTGCTTTTCATGTGAACCAACCTATTGTGGTGCCTGCGGCTACTAACGACTTGGAGGATTCCAAGTTGCTGGACGTAGTCAGGGCCCTGAAAATTTATGTTTCCAGGACGGCTGGAGTCAGGAAAACTGACTCGCTATTTATCCTGTATGCGCCCAACAAGCTGGGTGCTCCTGCTTCAAAGCAGTCTATTGCTCGCTGGATCTGTAGTACGATTCAACTTGCACATTCTGCGGCTGGACTGCCGCATCCTAAATCTGTAAAAGCCCATTCCACGAGGAAAGTGGGCTCTTCTTGGGCGGCTGCCCGAGGGGTCTCGGCTTTACAACTTTGCCGAGCTGCTACTTGGTCGGGTTCAAACACGTTTGCTAAGTTCTACAAGTTTGATACCCTGGCTGAGGAGGACCTTGCTTTTGCTCATTCGGTGCTGCAGAGTCATCCGCACTCTCCCGCCCATTTGGGAGCTTTGGTATAATCCCCATGGTCCTTACGGAGTTCCCAGCATCCACTAGGACGTCAGAGAAAATAAGAATTTACTCACCGGTAATTCTATTTCTCGTAGTCCGTAGTGGATGCTGGGCGCCCATCCCAAGTGCGGATTGTCTGCAATACTTGTATATAGTTATTGCCTAACTAAAGGGTTATTGTTTAGAGCCATCTGTTGAGAGGCTCAGTTATTTTTCATACTGTTAACTGGGTATAGTATCACGAGTTATACGGTGTGATTGGTGTGGCTGGTATGAGTCTTACCCGGGATTCCAAAATCCTTTCCTTATTGTGTCAGCTCTTCCGGGCACAGTATCCTAACTGAGGTCTGGAGGAGGGGCATAGAGGGAGGAGCCAGTGCACACCAGGTAGTCCTAAATCTTTCTTAGTTGTGCCCAGTCTCCTGCGGAGCCGCTATTCCCCATGGTTCTTACGGAGTTCCCAGCATCCACTACGGACTACGAGAAATAGAATTACCGGTGAGTAAATTCTTATTATATGTATATATAGAGCTATATATATATTAAAGATGCTGTCTTAAGTGATAGGTATATATATATATATATATATATATATTAAACATGCCCAAAGAGACATGAGTATACTGGGTCCTAGAGTCAAAGCTATGTCGATTTCTGCTTGACGTGTCCTGTAGAATATGCAATGGACAGATGATGCCGACTTAAGAGGCATGTGGAAGGCTGAGGATTGTGTGGAGAAGGGTTCTCGGACCTGGTCTCCACAACTATAGCTGGTAATTCTGATATTTTGCCTTATATTCCTGCACTGCCTAGGAAAGCACGACATTATCAAATGCAGCCTTTCGAATAAAGAAACAAGAAAGTCCGAGGTGCGTCCTTTCTTGCCAGAGGCGGGGGCAGAGGAAAGAAGCTGCACAACACAGCTAGTTCCCAGGAACAGAAGTCCTCCCCGGCCTCTACAAAAATCCACCGCATGTCGCTGGGGCTCCACAGGCGGAGCTAGGCCCGGTGGGGGCACGCCTTCGTAAGTTCAGCCACAAGTGTTAGATCCCTGGGCAATAGATATTGTGTCTCAGGGATACAAGCTGGACTTTGAGAAGATGCCCCCTCACCGACGGCCCTGCCGGCTTCCCCCCACGAGAGGGAAACAGTGTTAACTGCAATTCATACATTGTATCTTCAACAGGTGGTGGTCAAGGTTCCCCTCCTTCAACAAGGAGGGGGTTATTATTCGACCATGTTGTAGTCCCGAAACCAGACGGTTCGGTCGGACCCATATTGAATTTAAAATCCCTGAACATATACCTGAAACGGTTCAAGTTCAAGATGGAATCGCTAAGAGCGGTTATTGCAAGCCTGAAAGGGGGAGATTTTATGGTGACTCGGGACATAAAGGATGCATTCCTTCATGTCCCCATTTATCCACCTCATCAGGCGTACCTCAGAATTGCGGTACGGGATGGTCATTACCAATTTCAAACGTTGCCGTTTGGTATCTCCACGGCCTTAAGAATATTCACCAAGGTAATGGCGGAAATGATGGTGCTCCTGCGGAAGCAAGGTGTCACTATTATCACGTACTTGGACGATCTCCTCATAAAAGCGAGATCAAGAGAGCAGTTGCTGAATAGCGTATCGCTTTCTCCAGAAGTGAAACGGCAACACGGCTGGATTCTATATATTCCAAAGTCGCAGTTGGTTCTTACAGCTCATCTGCCTCTCCTAGGCATGATCCTAGACACAGACCATAAAAAGGTTTATCTCCCGATAAAGAGAGCTCAGGAGCTCGTGACACTGGTCAGGAATCTATTAAAACCAAAACAGGTGTCAGTGCATCACTGCACTCGAGTCCTGGGAAGGAGGGTGGCATCATACGAGGCCATTCCCTTCGGCAGGTTCCATACCTTCCAATGGGACTTACTGGACAAGTGGTCCGGATCACATCTTCGGATGCATCGGTTAATCACCCTATCCCCCAGAGCAAGGGTGTCTCTCCTGTGGTGACTGCAGAGTGCTCACCTTCTCGAAGGTCGCAGATTCGGCATTCAGGACTGGGTCCTGGTGACCACGGATGCAAGCCTCCGAGGGTGGGGGGCAGTGACACAGGGAAGAAATTTCCAAGGGCTGTGGTCAAGGCAGGAGACTTGCCTTCACATCAATATCCTGGAACTAAGGGCCATATACAACGCCCTAAGTCAAGCGGAGACCCTGCTTCGCGACCAACCGGTTCTGATCCGGTCAGACAATATCACCGCAGTGGCTCATGTAAACCGCCAAGGCGGCACAAGGAGCAGGGTGGCGATGGTAGAAGCCACCAGAATTCTTTGCTGGGCGGAGAATCACGTAAGCACACTGTCAGCAGTGTTCATTCCGGGAGTGGACAACTGGGAAGCAGACTTCCTCAGCAGGCACGACCCCCACCCGGGAGAGTGGGGACTTCATTAAGAAGTCTTCACGCAGATTGCAAATCGACGGGAACTGCCACAGGTGGACATGATGGCGTCCCGCCTCAACAAAAAGCTAAAAAGGTATTGCGCCAGCTCAAGGGACCCTCAGGCGATAGCTGTGGACGCACTAGTAACACCGTGGGTGTTCCAGTCGGTCTATGTGTTTCCTCCTCTTCCTCTCATACCAAAGGTGCTGAGAATTGTAAGAAAAAGAGGAGTGAGAACAATACTCATTGTTCCGGATTGGCCAAGAGGGACTTGGTACCCGGAACTGCAAGAAATGCTCACAGAGGACCCATGGCCTCTGCCTCTCAGACAGGACCTGTTGCAACAAGGGCCCTGTCTGTTCCAAGACTCACCGCGGCTGCGTTTGACGGCATGGCGGTTGAACGCCGGATCCTAGCGGAAAAAGGCATTCCGGATGAAGTTATTCCTACGCTGATAAAGGCTAGGAAGGACGTGACAGTAAAGCATTATCACCGTATATGGCGAGGATATGTTGCTTGGTGTGAGGCCAGGAAGGCCCTACAGAAGAATTCCAGCTGGGTCGATTCCTGCACTTCCTACAGTCAGGAGTGACTATGGGCCTAAAATTAGGGTCCATAAAGGTCCAGATTTCGGCCCTATCCATTTTCTTTCAAAAAGAACTGGCTTCACTGCCTGAGGTTCAGACGTTTGTTAAGGGAGTGCTGCATATTCAGCCCCCTTTTGTGCCACCAGTGGCACCTTGGGATCTTAAAGTGGTGTTGGGTTTCCTGAAATCCCACTGGTTTGAGCCACTTAAGACTGTGGAGCTAAAGTATCTCACGTGGAAAGTGGTCATGCTGTTGGCCTTAGCTTCGACTAGGCGTGTGTCAGAATTGGCGGCTTTGTCATGTAAAAGCCCCTATCTGGTTTTCCAGATGGATAGGGCAGAATTGCGGACTCGTCCGCAATTTCTGCCAAAGGTGGTGTCATCTTTTCATTTGAACCAACCTATTGTGGTGCCTGCGGCTACTTGTGACTTGGAGGATTCCAAGTTGCTTGACGTAGTCCGGGCTTTGAAGATTTATGTAACCAGAACGGTTGGAGTCAGGAAGACTGACTCGCTGTTTATCCTGTATGCATCCAACAAACTGGGTGCTCCTGCTTCAAAGCAAACTATTGCTCGCTGGATCTGTAACACGAATCAGCAGGCTCATTCTGCGGCTGGATTGCCGCATCCAAAATCAGTGAAAGCCCATTCCACAAGGAAGGTGGGCTCTTCTTGGGCGGCTGCCCGAGGGGTCTCGGCATTACAGCTTTGCCGAGCAGCTACTTGGTCGGGTTCAAACACATTTGCAAAATTCTACAAGTTTGATACCCTGGCTGAGGAGGACCTTGTGTTTGCTCATTCGGTGCTGCAGAGTCATCCGCACTCTCCCGCCCGTTTGGGAGCTTTGGTATAATCCCCATGGTCCTTACGGAGTCCCCAGCATCCACTAGGACGTTAGAGAAAATATGAATTTACTCACCGGTAAATCTATTTTTCGTAGTCCGTAGTGGATGCTGGGCGCCCGTCCCAAGTGCGGACTTTCTGCAATACGTGTATATAGTTATTGCTTAATAAAGGGTTATGTTATGTTGGCATCCATTGGTTGATGCTCTGTTGTTTGTTCATACTGTTAACTGGGTAAGTTTATCACAAGTTATACGGTGTGATTGGTGTGGCTGGTATGAGTCTTACCCTGGATTCCAAAATCCTTTCCTTGTAATGTCAGCTCTTCCGGGCACAGTTTCCTTAACTGAGGTCTGGAGGAGGGGCATAGAGGGAGGAGCCAGTGCACACCAGTAGTACTAAATCTTTCTTAGAGTGCCCAGTCTCCTGCAGAGCCCGTCTATTCCCCATGGTCCTTACGGAGTCCCCAGCATCCACTACGGACTACGAGAAATAGATTTAGCGGTGAGTAAAATCTTATTTTATCCTTTGTCACCTGAAATAGTGACTCCTAGATCCCTTTCCTCCTCAGCAGTTCCCAGTATAGCGCCATTAATACTATATTTATCCTTTGTCACCTGAAATAGTGACTCCTAGATCCCTTTCCTCCTCAGTAGTTCCCAGTATAGCGCCATTAATACTATATTTATCCTTTATGTCACCTGAAATAGTGACTCCTAGATCCCTTTCCTCCTCAGTAGTTCCCAGTATAGTGCCATTAATACTATATTTATCCTTTATGTCACCTGAGATAGTGACTCCTAGATCCCTTTCCTCCTCAGTAGTTTCCAGTATAGCGCCATTAATACTATATTTATCCTTTATGTCACCTGAGATAGTGACTCCTAGATCCCTTTCCTCCTCAGTAGTTTCCAGTATAGCGCCATTAATACTATATTTATCCTTTATGTCACCTGAAATAGTGACTCCTAGTTCCCTTTCCTCCTCAGTAGTTTCCAGTATAGCGCCATTAATACTATATTTATCCTTTATGTCACCTGAAATAGTGACTCCTAGATCCCTTTCCTCCTCAGTAGTTTCCAGTATAGTGCCATTAATACTATATTTATCCTTTATGTCACCTGAAATAGTGACTCCTAGATCCCTTTCCTCCTCAGTAGTTTCCAGTATAGCGCCATTAATACTATATTTATCCTTTATGTCACCTGAAATAGTGACTCCTAGATCCCTTTCCTCCTCAGTAGTTCCCAGTATAGTGCCATTAATACTATATTTATCCTTTATGTCACCTGAGATAGTGACTCCTAGATCCCTTTCCTCCTCAGTAGTTTCCAGTATAGTGCCATTAATACTATATTTATCCTTTATGTCACCTGAGATAGTGACTCCTAGATCCCTTTCCTCCTCAGTAGTGTCCAGTATAGTGCCATTAATACTATATTTATCCTTTATGTCACCTGAAATAGTGACTCCTAGATCCCTTTCCTCCTCAGTAGTTTCCAGTATAACGCCATTAATACTATTTCTCTGACGTCCTAGTGGATGCTGGGTACTCCGTAAGGACCATGGGGTATAGACGGGCTCCGCAGGAGACTGGGCACTCTTAAAAGAAAGATTAGGTACTATATCTGGTGTGCACTGGCTCCTCCCTCTATGCCCCTCCTCCAGACCTCAGTTAGTATCTGTGCCCGGCCAGAGCTGGATGCACCCTAGGGGCTCTCCTGAGCTTCCTAGAAAAGAAAGTATTTGTTAGGTTTTTTATTTTCAGTGAGATCTGCTGGCAACAGACTCACTGCTACATGGGACTGAGGGGAGAGAAGCGAACCTACCTGCTTGCAGCTAGCTTGGGCTTCTAAGGCTACTGGACACCATTAGCTCCAGAGGGATCGAACACAGGCCCAGTCCTCAGTCGTCCGGTCCCGGAGCCGCGCCGCCGTCCCCCTTGCAGTGCCAGAAGAACGAAGAGAAGTTGAAAATCGGCGGCTGAAGACTCCGGTCTTCATTAAGGTAGCGCACAGCACTGCAGCTGTGCGCCATTGCTCCCTTAGCACACCACACACTCCGGTCACTGATGGGTGCAGGGCGCTGGGGGGGGCGCCCTGGGCAGCAATTAGAGTACCTTACTTGGCGAAAAGCACATAATACAGTCTGATAAACTGTATATGTGCATTAACCCCCGCCATTAAAGTACATAAAAGGACAGAAGCCCGCCGCTGAGGGGGCCGGGCCTTCTTCCTCAGCACACCGGCGCCATTTTCTCTTCACAGCTCAGCTGGAAGGAAGCTCCCCAGGCTCTCCCCTGCAGTATCCTGGTAAACAAAGGGTAAAAAAGAGAGGGGGGGCACATAAATTTAGGCGCAAAACTGTGTATATAAGCTGCTATAGGGGAAAAATCACTCAGTATAGTGTACATCCCTGTATTATATAGCGCTGTGGTGTGTGCTGGCATACTCTCTCTCTGTCTCTCCAAAGGACCTGGTGGGGGAACTGTCTTCAAATAGAGCATCCCCTGTGTGTGTGGTGTGTTGGTACGCGTGTGTCGACATGTCTGAGGTGTGTGGGAGGGTGTCTCCGTCGACAACGCCGACACCTGTTTGGATATGTGTAAGTGCTGAGGTAAAATGATTGCACAAAAGGTTAGGGAACAGAAAGGAAATCTACCCTGGTCTGTCCCTATGTCACAGAGTCCTTCAGAGTCTCTCTATGTTCACTATCCAAAATAACAAAGTATCGACACGGAGTTTAACTCCACTGTCGACTACGATAATGCAAAGTTACAGCCAAGAGGGCTAAAAGATATTCAATATATGATTATTGGAATAAAAGATGATTTGCATATCACTGATGACTCATCTGTCCCTGACACGAGAGTACACATGTTAAGGGGAAGAATGCTGAGGTAAATTTCCCTCCTCTCATGAGGAAAAAGAGCGGGAATCTCCAGACAAGAGACGGCAGCTTCCCACAAGAGAATTCTCAGGCTGTATCCTTTCCCCACTAGGGCCAGGATGTGTTGAGAATCTTCCCCTTGGGTGTCCTGTTTGCACTAGCTATTCTCAGGGATCCTGCAGATAGTGTGCACATTCTAGTATACTACCCAGACCGGCGATTGTGTCGGCATGGGTTTATAGCGCTGTGGCAGCGTGGACAGGTACCTTATCAGCAGAGATTGAGACCCTAGTATGCATATAAATATTTTAAGATGCTGTCTTAAGTGATAGATATATAATTATAAAGCATGCCCAAAGGGACATGAGTATACTGGGTCCTAGAGACAAATGCTATGTCGATTTCTGCTTGACGTGTCCTGTAGAATATACATTGGACAGATGATGCCGACTTAAGAGGCATATGGAAGGCTGAGGATTGTGTGGAGAAAGGTTCTCGGGCCTTGTCTCCACAGCTATAGCTGGTAATTCTGATATTTTGCCTTATATTCCTGCACAGCCTAGAAAAGCACAACATTATTAAATGCAGCTTTTCGAATAAAGAAACAAGAAGGTCTGAGGTGCGTCCTTTCTTGTCAGAGCCGGGGGCAGAGGAAAGAAGCTGTACAACACAGCTAGTCCCCAGGAACAGAAGTCCTCCCCGGCCTCTACAAAAATCCACCGCATGTCGCTGGGGCTCCACAGGCGGAGCTAGGCCCGGTGGGGACACGCCTTCGTAAGTTCAGCCACAAGTGGGTTCACTCCCTGTTAGATCCCTGGGCAATAGAAATTGTATCGCAGGGATACAGGCTGGACTGTGAGAAGATGCCCCCTCACCGAGGACCCGGCGGGCTTCCCCCCAAGAGAGGGAGCCAGTGTTAACTGCAATTCGTAAATTGTATCTTCAACAGGTGGTGGTCAAGGGTCCCCTCCTTCAACAAGAGGGTGTTATTATTCGACCATGTTATAATCCCGAAACCAGACGGTTCGGTTAGACCCATATTGTATTAAAATCCCTGATCATATACCTGAAAAGGTTCAGGTTCAAGATGGAATCGCTAAGAGCGGTCATTGCAAGCCTGAAATGAATCGGGACATAAGGGATGCATACCTTCGTGTCCCCATTTATCCACCTCATCAGGCGTACCTCAGAATTGCGGTACGGGATTGTCATTACCAATTTCACCAAGGTAATGGCGGATATGATGGTGCTCCTGCGGAAGCAAGGTGTCACTATTATCACATACTTCGATGATCTCCTCATAAAAGCGAGATCAAGAGAGCAGTTGCTGGACAGCGTATCACTTTCTCTGGAAGTGAAACGGCAACACGACTGGATTCTATATATTCCAAAGTCGCAGTTGGTTCTTACAGCTCATCTGCCTCTCCTAGGCATGATCCTAGACACAGACCAGAAGAGGGTTTATCTCCCGATAGAGAGAGCTCAGGAGCTCATGACACTGGTCAGGAATCCATTGAAAACCAAAACAGGTGTCAGTGCATCACTGCACTCGAGTCCTGGGAAGGATGATGGCATCATACGAGGCCATCCCCTTCGGCTGGTTCCATGCAAGGACAATGGAACTTACTGGACAAGTGGTCCGGATCACATCTTCAGATGCATCAGTTAATCACCCTATCCCCCAGGGCCAGGGTGTCTCTCCTGTGGTGGCTGCGGAGCGCTCACCTTCTCGAGGGCCGCAGATTCGGCATTCAGGACTGGGTCCTGGTGACCACGGATGCAAGCCTCCGAGGGTGGGGGGCAGTGACACAGGGAAGAAAATTCCAAGGTTTGTGGTCAAGCCAACAGACTTGCCTTCACATCAATATCCTGGAACTAAGGGCCATATACAACGCCCTAAGTCAAGCGGAGTTCCTGCTTCGCGACCAACCGGTTCTGATCCAGTCAGACCGCAGGGGCTCATGTAAACCGCCAGGGCGGCACAAGGAGCAGGGTGGCGAGGGTAGAAGCCACCAGAATTCTTCGCTGGGCGGAGAATCAAGTAAGCGCACTGTCAGCAGTGTTCATTCCGGGAGTGGACACGACCTCCACCCGGGAAAGTGGTGACTTCATCAGGAAGTCTTCACGCAGTTTTGCAAATTGATGGAAACTGCCTCAGGTGGACTACATGGCGTCCCACCTCAATAAAAGATAAAAAAGGTTTTATGCTGGGTCAAGGGACTCTCAGGCGATAGCTGTGGTCGCACTAGTAACACCGTGGGTGTTCCAGTCGGTCTATATATTCCCTCCTCTTCCTCTCAGACCCAAGGGCTGAGAATTGTAATAAACGGAGGAGTGTGAACAATATTCTTTGCTCCGGATTGGCCAAGAAGGACTCGGTACCCGGAACTGCAAGAAATGCTCTCAGAGGACCCATGGCCTCTGCCTCTCAGTCAGGACATGTTGCAACAGGGACCATGTCTGATCCAAGACTTACCGCGGCTGCGTTGGACGGCATGGCGGTTGAACGCCAGATCCTAGCGGAAAAGGGCATTCCGGATGCAGTTATTCCTACGCTGATAAAGACTAGGAAAAACGTGACAGCAAGACTTTTTCACTGTATATGGCGAAAATAGGTTGCTTGGTGTGTGGACGGGAAGGCCCTACAGAGGAATTTCAGGGGGGTCGATTCCTGCACTTCCTACAGTCAGGAGTGACTATGGGCCTAAAATTAGGATCCATAAAGGCCAAGATTTCGGCCCTATCCCTTTTTCTCTCAAAAAGAACTGGCTTCACTGCCTGAAGTTCGGACGTTGTTACAGGGGTGCTGCATATTCAGCCCCTTTTGTGCCTCCAGTGGCACCTTGGGATCTTAACGTGTGTTGGATTCCTAAAATCCCACTGGTTTGAGCCACTTAAGACCGTGGAGCTAAAATATCTCACGTGGAAAGTGGTCATGCTTTTGGCCTTAACTTGGACTAGGCGTGTGTCAGAATTGGCGGCTTTGTCATGTAAAAGCCCATATCTGATCTTCCATATGGAAAGGGCAGAATGGAGGACTCGTCCCCAATTTCTCCCTAAGGTGGTATCATCTTTTCATTTGAACCAACCTATTGTGGTGCCTGCTGCTACTAGGGACTTGGAGGATTCCAAGTTGCTGGACGTAGTCCGGGCCCTGAAACTTTATGTTTCCAGGACGGCTAGAGTCAGAAAACTGACTCGCTATTTATCCTGCATGCACCTAACAAGCTGGGTGCTCCTGATTCAAAGCAGACTATTGCTCGCTGGATCTGTAGCACGATTCAGCTTGCACATTCTGCGGCTGGACTGCCGCATCCTAAATCAGTAAAAGCCCATTCCACGAGGAAGGTGGGCTCTTCTTGGGCGGCTGCCCGAGGGGTCTCGGCTTTACAACTTTGCCGAGCTGCTACTTGGTCGGGTTCAAACACTTTTGCAAAATTCTACAAGTTTGATACCCTGGCTGAGGAGGACCTTGAGTTTGCTCATTCGGTGCTGCAGAGTCATCCGCACTCTCCCACCCGTTTGGGAGCTTTGGTATAATCCCCATGGTCCTTACGGAGTACCCAGCATCCACTAGGACGTCAGAAAAAATAAGAATTTACTCACAGGTAATTCTATTTCTCGTAGTCCGTAGTGGATGCTGGGAGCCCGTCCCAAGTGCGGACTCTCTGCAATACATGTATATAGTTATTGCTTAACTAAAGGGTTATTGTATGAGCCATCTGTTGAGAGAGGCTCAGTTATTGTTCATACTGTTAACTGGGTATAGTTATCACGAGTTGTACGGTGTGATTGGTGTGGCTGGTATGAGTCTTACCCTGGATTCCAAATCCTTTCCTAGTAATGTCAGCTCTTCCGGGCACAGTTTCCCTAACTGAGGTCTGGAGGAGGGGCATAGAGGGAGGAGCCAGTGCGCACCAGATATAGTACCTAATCTTTCTTTGAAGAGTGCCCAGTCTCCTGCGGAGCCCGTCTATACCCCATGGTCCTTACGGAGTACCCAGCATCCACTACGGACTACGAGAAATAGAATTACCGGTGAGTAAATTCTTATTATTTATCCTTTATGTCACCTGAGATAGTGACTCCTAGATCCCTTTCCTCCTCAGTAGTTTCCAGTATAGCGCCATTAATACTATATTTATCCTTTATGTCACCTGAGATAGTGACTCCTAGATCCCTTTCCTCCTCAGTAGTTTCCAGTATAGCGCCATTAATACTATATTTATCCTTTATGTCACCTGAGATAGTGACTCCTAGATCCCTTTCCTCCTCAGTAGTTTCCAGTATAGTACCATTAATACTATATTTCTCTATCGTCCTAGTGGATGCTGGGGTTCCTGAAGACCATGGGGAATAGCGGCTCCGCAGGAGACAGGGCACAAAAGGTAAAGCTTTTCCAGATCAGGTGGTGTGCACTGGCTCCTCCCCCTATGACCCTCCTCCAGACTCCAGTTAGATTTTTGTGCCCGGCCGAGAAGGGTGCAATCTAGGTGGCTCTCCTAAAGAGCTGCTTAGAAAAAGTTTAGCTTAGGTTTTTTATTTTACAGTGAGTCCTGCTGGCAACAGGATCACTGCAACGAGGGACTGAGGGGAGAAGAAGTGAACTCACCTGCGTGCAGGATGGATTGGCTTCTTGGCTACTGGACATCAGCTCCAGAGGGACGATCACAGGTACAGCCTGGATGGTCACCGGAGCCGCGCCGCCGGCCCCCTTGCAGATGCTGAAGTCAGAAGAGGTCCAGAATCGGCGGCTGAAGACTCCTGCAGTCTTCTAAAGGTAGCGCACAGCACTGCAGCTGTGCGCCATTTTCCTCTCAGCACACTTCACACGCAGTCACTGAGGGTGCAGGGCGCTGGGGGGGGGCGCCCTGGGAGGCAAATGTAACCTATATAAAGGCTAAAAATACCTCACATATAGCCCCCAGAGGCTATATGGAGATATTTAACCCCTGCCTGGATTCACTAAATAGCGGGAGACGAGCCCGCCGGAAAAGGGGCGGGGCCTATCTCCTCAGCACACGGCGCCATTTCCTCTCACAGCTCCGCTGGTCAGGACGGCTCCCAGGTCTCTCCCCTGCACTGCACTACAGAAACAGGGTAAAACAGAGAGGGGGGGCAAATTTATGGCGATATTTTGATATATATAAAGCAGCTATAAGGGAGCACTTATTATAAGGCTATCCCTGTTATATATAGCGCTTTTGGTGTGTGCTGGCAAACTCTCCCTCTGTCTCCCCAAAGGGCTAGTGGGTCCTGTCTTCGTTAGGAGCATTCCCTGTGTGTCTGCTGTGTGTCGGTACGTGTGTGTCGACATGTATGAGGACGATATTGGTGTGGAGGCGGAGCAATTGCCAAATATGAGGATGTCACCCCCTAGGGAGTCGACACCAGAATGGATGCCTTTATTTATGGAACTACGGGATAGTGTCAACACGCTAAAGCAGTCGTTTGACGACATGAGACGGCCGGACAATCAATTAGTGCCTGTCCAGGCGACTCAAACACCGTCAGGGGCTGTGAAACGCCCTTTGCCTCAGTCGGTCGACACAGACCCAGACACAGGCACTGACTCCAGTGGTGACGGTGACGAATCAACCGTATTTTCCAGTAGGGCCACACGTTATATGATTTTGGCAATGAAGGAGGCGTTACATTTAGCTGATACTACAGGTACCACTAAACAGGGTATTATGTGGGGTGTGAAAAAACTACCTATAGTTTTTCCTGAATCAGAAGAATTAAATGACGTGTGTAATGAAGCGTGGGTTGCCCCTGATAAAAAGCTGATAATTTCAAAGAAATTATTGGCATTATACCCTTTCCCGCCAGAGGTTAGGGAGCGCTGGGAAACACCTCCTAGGGTGGACAAGGCGCTAACACGCTTATCTAAACAAGTGGCGTTACCCTCTCCTGAGACGGCCGCACTTAAAGATCCATCAGATAGGAGGATGGAAAATATCCAAAAAAGTATATACACACATGCAGGTGTTATACTACGACCAGCTATAGCGACTGCCTGGATGTGCAGTGCTGGGGTAGTTTGGTCAGAGTCCCTGATTGAAAATATTGATACCCTGGACAGGGACAATATTTTACTGTCGTTAGAACAAATAAAGGATGCATTTCTTTATATGCGTGATGCACAGAGGGATATCTGCACACTGGCATCACGGGTAAGTGCTATGTCCATTTCGGCCAGAAGAGCTTTATGGACGCGACAGTGGACAGGCGATGCGGATTCAAAACGACATATGGATGTTTTGCCGTATAAAGGGGAGGAGTTATTTGGAGTCGGTCTATCAGATTTGGTGGCCACGGCTACAGCCGGGAAATCCACCTTTCTACCTCAAGTCACTCCCCAACAGAAAAAGGCACCGACTTTTCAACCGCAGCCCTTTCGTTCCTTTAAAAATAAGAGAGCAAAGGGCTATTCATATCTGCCACGAGGCAGAGGTCGAGGGAAGAGACAGCAACAGGCAGCTCCTTCCCAGGAACAGAAGCCTTCCCCGGCTTCTACAAAAGCCTCAGCATGACGCTGGGGCTTCTCAAGCGGACTCGGGGACGGTGGGTGGTCGTCTCAAAAATTACAGCGCGCAGTGGGCTCACTCGCAGGTATATCCCTGGATCCTGTAGATAATATCTCAGGGGTACAGGTTGGAATTAGAGACAGATCCACCTCGCCGTTTCCTGAAGTCTGCTTTACCAACGTCCCCCTCCGAAAGGGAGACGGTTTTGGAAGCCATTCACAAGCTGTACTCTCAGCAGGTGATAGTCAAGGTACCTCTTCTACAACAAGGGAAGGGGTATTATTCCACTCTTTTTGTGGTACCGAAGCCGGATGGCTCGGTAAGGCCTATTCTAAATCTGAAGTCCTTGAACCTGTACATAAAGAAGTTCAAGTTCAAGATGGAGTCACTCAGAGCAGTGATAGCGAACCTGGAAGAGGGGGACTTTATGGTATCCTTGGACATCAAGGATGCGTATCTCCACGTTCCAATTTACCCCTCACACCAGGGGTACCTCAGGTTCGTTGTACAAAACTGTCACTATCAGTTTCAGACGCTGCCGTTCGGATTGTCCACGGCACCTCGGGTCTTTACAAAGGTAATGGCCGAGATGATGATTCTTCTTCGAAGAAAAGGCATATTAATTATCCCATACTTGGACGATCTCCTAATAAGGGCAAGGTCCAGAGAACAGCTAGAGATGGGATTAGCACTGTCGCAAGAAGTGCTAAAACAGCACGGGTGGATTCTGAATATTCCAAAATCCCAGTTAATGCCGACAACTCGTCTGCTGTTCCTAGGGATGATTCTGGACACGGTTCAGAAAAAGGTTTTTCTCCCGGAGGAAAAAGCCAAGGAGTTATCCGAGCTTGTCAGGAACCTCCTAAAACCAGGAAAGGTGTCTGTACATCAATGCACAAGAGTCCTGGGAAAAATGGTGGCTTCTTACGAAGCAATTCCATTCGGCAGATTCCACGCAAGAATTTTCCAAAGGGATCTGTTGGACAAATGGTCAGGGTCGCATCTTCAGATGCACCTGCGGATAACCCTGTCTCCAAGGACAAGGGTGTCTCTTCTGTGGTGGTTGCAGAGTGCTCATCTATTGGAGGGCCGCAGATTCGGCATACAGGATTGGATCCTGGTGACCACGGACGCCAGCCTGAGAGGCTGGGGAGCAGTCACACAAGGAAGAAACTTCCAGGGAGTATGGACGAGCCTGGAAACGTCTCTTCACATAAACATTCTGGAACTAAGAGTAATATACAATGCTCTAAGCCAGGCAGAACCTCTGCTTCAGGGAAAACCGGTGTTGATCCAGTCGGACAACATCACGGCAGTCGCCCATGTGAACAGACAGGGCGGCACAAGAAGCAGGAGTGCAATGGCAGAAGCTGCAAGGATTCTTCGCTGGGCAGAGAATCATGTGATAGCACTGTCAGCAGTGTTCATCCCGGGAGTGGACAACTGGGAAGCAGACTTCCTCAGCAGACACGATCTTCACCCGGGAGAGTGGGGACTTCATCCAGAAGTCTTCCACTTGCTGGTAACCCGTTGGGAAAGACCAATGGTGGACATGATGGCGTCTCGCCTCAACAAAAAACTGGACAGGTATTGCGCCAGGTCAAGAGATCCGCAGGCAATAGCTGTGGACGCGCTGGTAACGCCTTGGGTGTACCAGTCGGTGTATGTGTTTCCTCCTCTGCCTCTCATACCAAAAGTATTGAGAATTATACGGCAAAGAGGCGTAAGGACGATACTAGTGGTTCCGGATTGGCCAAGAAGGACTTGGTACCCGGAACTTCAAGAGATGATCACGGAAGATCCGTGGCCTCTACCTCTAAGGAGGGACTTGCTTCAGCAGGGTCCCTGTCTGTTTCAAGACTTACCGCGGCTGCGTTTGACGGCATGGCGGTTGAACGCCGGATCCTAAAGGAAAAAGGCATGCCGGAAGAAGTCATTCCTACTTTGATTAAAGCAAGGAAGGAAGTAACCGTGCAACATTATCACCGAATTTGGCGAAAATATGTTGCGTGGTGCGAAGATCGGAGTGCTCCGACGGAGGAATTTCAACTGGGTCGATTCCTACATTTCCTGCAATCAGGATTGTCTATGGGTCTCAAATTGGGATCTATTAAGGTTCAAATTTCGGCCCTGTCGATTTTCTTTCAAAAAGAATTGGCTTCAGTCCCTGAAGTCCAGACCTTTGTTAAGGGAGTGCTACATATACAGCCTCCTGTGGTGCCTCCAGTGGCACCGTGGGATCTCAATGTGGTTTTGGACTTTCTAAAATCTCATTGGTTTGAACCACTAAAGAAGGTGGATTTGAAATATCTCACATGGAAAGTGACCATGCTTCTAGCCCTGGCTTCGGCCAGGAGAGTGTCAGAACTGGCAGCTTTATCTTACAAAAGCCCATATCTGATTTTCCATTCGGACAGGGCAGAACTGCGGACTCGTCCGCATTTTCTCCCTAAGGTGGTGTCAGCATTTCATCTGAACCAGCCTATTGTAGTGCCTGCGGCTACAAGTGACTTGGAGGACTCCAAGTTACTGGACGTTGTCAGAGCATTAAAAATATATATTGCAAGGACAGCTGGAGTCAGAAAATCTGACTCGTTGTTTATATTGTATGCACCCAACAAGATGGGTGCTCCTGCGTCTAAGCAGACGATTGCTCGTTGGATCTGTAGCACAATCCAACTTGCACATTCTGTGGCAGGCCTGCCACAGCCTAAATCTGTAAAGGCCCACTCCACAAGGAAGGTGGGCTCATCTTGGGCGGCTGCCCGAGGGGTCTCGGCATTACAACTTTGCCGAGCAGCTACGTGGTCAGGGGAGAACACGTTTGTAAAATTTTACAAATTTGATACTCTGGCTAAGGAGGACCTGGAGTTCTCTCATTCGGTGCTGCAGAGTCATCCGCACTCTCCCGCCCGTTTGGGAGCTTTGGTATAATCCCCATGGTCCTTTCAGGAACCCCAGCATCCACTAGGACGATAGAGAAAATAAGATTTTACTTACCGATAAATCTATTTCTCGGAGTCCGTAGTGGATGCTGGGCGCCCATCCCAAGTGCGGATTATCTGCAATAATTGTACATAGTTATTGTTAACTAATTCGGGTTATTGTTGAAGGAAGCCATCTTTCAGAGGCTCCGCTGTTATCATACTATTAACTGGGTTTAGATCACAAGTTGTACGGTGTGATTGGTGTGGCTGGTATGAGTCTTACCCGGGATTCAAAATCCTCCCTTATTGTGTACGCTCGTCCGGGCACAGTACCTAACTGGAGTCTGGAGGAGGGTCATAGGGGGAGGAGCCAGTGCACACCACCTGATCTGGAAAAGCTTTACCTTTTGTGCCCTGTCTCCTGCGGAGCCGCTATTCCCCATGGTCCTTTCAGGAACCCCAGCATCCACTACGGACTCCGAGAAATAGATTTATCGGTAAGTAAAATCTTATTTTATCATTTATGTCACCTGAGATAGTGACTCCTAGATCCCTTTCCTCCTCAGTAGTTTCCAGTATAGTGCCATTATACTATATTTATCCTTTATGTCACCTGAAATAGTGACTCCTAGATCCCTTTCCTCCTCAGTAGTTTCCAGTATAGCGCCATTAATACTATATTTATCCTTTATGTCACCTGAAATAGTGACTCCTAGATCCCTTTCCTCCTCAGTAGTTCCCAGTATATTGCCATTAATACTATATTTATCCTTTATGTCACCTGAAATAGTGACTCCTAGATCCCTTTCCTCCTCAGTAGTTTCCAGTATAGCGCCATTAATACTATATTTATCCTTTATGTCACCTGAAATAGTGACTCCTAGATCCCTTTCCTCCTCAGTAGTTTCCAGTATAGTGCCATTAATACAATATTTATCCTTTATTGCACCTGAAATAGTGACTCCTAGATCCCTTTCCTCCTCAGTAGTTTCCAGTATAGTGCCATTAATACTATATTTATCCTTTATGTCACCTGAGATAGTGACTCCTAGATCCCTTTCCTCCTCAGTAGTCCCCAGTATAGTGCCATTAATACTATATTTATCCTTTATGTCACCTGAGATAGTGACTCCTAGATCCCTTTCCTCCTCAGTAGATCCCAGTATAGTGCCATTAATACAATATTTATCCTTTATGTCACCTGAGATAGTGACTCCTAGATCCCTTTCCTCCTCAGTAGTTCCCAGTATGGTGCCATTAATACTATATTTATACTTTATGGCACCTGAGATAGTGACTCCTAGATCCCTTTCCTCCTCAGTAGTTCCCAGTATAGTGCCATTGATACTATATTTATCCTTTATGTCACCTGAAATAGTGACTCCTAGATCCCTTTCCTCCTCAGTAGTGTCCAGTATAGTGCCATTAAAACTATATTTATCCTTTATGTCACCTGAGATAGTGACTCCTAGATCCATTTCCTCCTCAGTAGTTTCCAGTATAGCGCCATTAATACTATATTTATCCTTTATGTCACCTGAAATAGTGACTCCTAGATCCCTTTCCTCCTCAGTAGTTTCCAGTATAGTGCCATTAATACAATATTTATCCTTTATGTCACCTGAGATAGTGACTCCTAGATCCCTTTCCTCCTCAGTAGTTTCCAGTATAGTGCCATTAATACTATATTTATCCTTTATGTCACCTGAGATAGTGACTCCTAGATCCCTTTCCTCCTCAGTAGTTTTCAGTATAGTGCCATTAATACTATATTTATCCTTTATGTCACCTGAAATAGTGACTCCTAGATCCCTTTCCTCCTCAGTAGTTCCCAGTATAGTGCCATTAATACTATATTTATACTTTATGGCACCTGAGATAGTGACTCCTAGATCCCTTTCCTCCTCAGTAGTTTCCAGTATAGTGCCATTAATACTATATTTATCCTTTGTCACCTGAAATAGTGACTCCTAGATCCCTTTCCTCCTCAGTAGTTTCCAGTATAGTGCCATTAATACTATATTTATACTTTATGGCACCTGAGATAGTGACTCCTAGATCCCTTTCCTCCTCAGTAGTTTCCAGTATAGTGCCATTAATACTATATTTATACTTTATGGCACCTGAGATAGTGACTCCTAGATCCCTTTCCTCCCCAGTAGTTTCCAGTATAGTGCCATTAAAACTATATTTATCCTTTATGTCACCTGAAATACTGACTCCTAGATCCCTTTCCTCCTCAGTAGTTCCCAGTATAGTGCCATTATACTATATTTATCCTTTATGTCACCTGAAATAGTGACTCCTAGATCCCTTTCCTCCTCAGTAGTGTCCAGTATAGTGCCATTAAAACTATATTTATCCTTTATGTCACCTGAGATAGTGACTCCTAGATCCATTTCCTCCTCAGTAGTTTCCAGTATAGCGCCATTAATACTATATTTATCCTTTATGTCACCTGAAATAGTGACTCCTAGATCCCTTTCCTCCTCAGTAGTTTCCAGTATAGTGCCATTAATACAATATTTATCCTTTATGTCACCTGAGATAGTGACTCCTAGATCCCTTTCCTCCTCAGTAGTTTCCAGTATAGTGCCATTAATACTATATTTATCCTTTATGTCACCTGAAATAGTGACTCCTAGATCCCTTTCCTCCTCAGTAGTTCCCAGTATAGTGCCATTAATACTATATTTATACTTTATGGCACCTGAGATAGTGACTCCTAGATCCCTTTCCTCCTCAGTAGTTTCCAGTATAGTGCCATTAATACTATATTTATCCTTTATGTCACCTGAAATAGTGACTCCTAGATCCCTTTCCTCCTCAGTAGTTTCCAGTATAGTGCCATTAATACTATATTTATCCTTTATGTCACCTGAAATAGTGACTCCTAGATCCCTTTCCTCCTCAGTAGTTTCCAGTATAGTGCCATTAATACTATATTTCTCTGACGTCCTAGTGGATGCTGGGAACTCCGTAAGGACCATGGGGAATAGCGGCTCCGCAGGAGACAGGGCACATCTAAAGAAAGCTTTAGGATCACCTGGTGTGCACTGGCTCCTCCCCCTATGACCCTCCTCCAAGCCTCAGTTAGATTTTCTGTGCCCGACGAGAAGGGTGCACACTAGGGGCTCTCCTGAGCTCTTTGTGAAAGTTTTAGTTTAGGTTTATTATTTTCAGTGAGACCTGCTGGCAACAGGCTCACTGCATCGAGGGACTAAGGGGAGAAGAAGCGAACTCACCTGCGTGCAGAGTGGATTGGGCTTCTTAGGCTACTGGACATTAGCTCCAGAGGGACGATCACAGGTTCAGCCTGGATGGGTCACCGGAGCCGCGCCGCCGGCCCCCTTACAGAGCCAGAAGAGCGAAGAGGTCCGGAAAAATCGGCGGCAGAAGACTTTCCTGTCTTCAGATAAAGGTAGGCGCACAGCACCGCAGCTGTGCGCCATTGCTCTCAGCACACTTCACACTCCGGTCACTGAGGGTGCAGGGCGCTGGGGGGGCAGCGCCCTGAGACGCAATAAATCGATAGAAAACCTTTTATGGCTAAAATAAATGCATCACATATAACTCCTGGGCTATATGGATGCATTTAACCCCTGCCAAAACATACAAGAAAACGGATGATAAGGACGCAGAGAAAGGGGCGGAGCCTATCTCCTCAGCACACTGGCGCCATTTTCCCTCACAGCTCAGTTGGAGGGAAGCTCCCTGGCTCTCCCCTGCAGTCACTACACTACAGAAAGGGGTTAAAAAAGAGAGGGGGGCACAAATTAGGCGCAGTATAAACAATACAGCAGCTATAAAGGGAAAAACACTTATATAAGGTTATCCCTGTATATATATAGCGCTCTGGTGTGTGCTGGCAAACTCTCCCTCTGTCTCCCCAAAGGGCTAGTGGGGTCCTGTCCTCTATCAGAGCATTCCCTGTGTGTGTGCTGTGTGTCGGTACGTTTGTGTCGACATGTATGAGGAGAAAAATGATGAGGAGACGGAGTAGAGTGTCTGTAATAGTGTTGTCACCCCCTGGGGGGTCGACACCTGAGTGGATGTACTGTTGAAATTGCGTGACAGTGTCAGCTTTGTATAAAAGACAGTGGTTGACATGAGACAGCCGGCTACTCAGCTTGTGCATGTCCAGACGTCTCATACAGGGGCTCTAAAGCGCCCGTTACCTCAGATACAGACGCCGACACGGATACTGACTCCTGTGTCGACGGTGAAGAGACAACCGTGATTTCCAATAGGGCCACACATTGCATGATTGAGGCAATGGAAAAAGTTTACACTCTTCTGATAATATAAATACCACCAAAAAAAAAAAGGGGTATTATGTTTGGTGAGGAAAAACTTCCTGTAGTTTTCCTGAATCTGAGAAATAAAATGAGGTGTGTGATGATGCGTGGGTTTCCCCCCGATAACAATTGATAATTTCTAAAAAGTTATTGGCAGTATACCTTTTCCCGCCAGAGGTTAGGGTGCGTTGGGAAACACCCCCTAGGAGGGATAAGGCGCTCACACGCTTGTAAGAACAAGGGCTCTACCCTCTCTTGAGATGGCCGCCCTTAGGGATCCTGCTGATAGAAAGCAGGAGGGTATCCTAAAATGTATTTACACACATACTGGTGTTATACTGCGACCAGCAATCGCCTCAGCCTGGAGGTGCAGTGCTGGGTTGGCGTGGTCGGATTCCCTGACTGGAAATTTGATATCCTAGATAAGGACAGTATATTATTGCCTATAGAGCAATTAAAAGATGCATTTCTATATATGCATGATGCACAGCGGAATATTTGCCGACTGGCATCAAGTATAAGTGCGTTGTCCAATTATACCAGTAAAGTGGTCAGGTGATGCGGATTCCAACCGGCATTTGGAAGTTGTGGCCGGAGAGCCCCAGCCACGAGGCAAATGGCCGCCCTGGCACTGAAGGGGTTAATCCCTAGTGCCCGGCGCCATTTGTAAGGACAAAGGGGCGCTTGGCGCCAAATTTGAAATGTATTGGGCGCTAGGCGCCGGGTTGTATTAAATGTTTTAAATGTATTTTTTAAACTGTGCCGTGGTCCCGGACCCCTCCGGAGACCACGGCAGGGAGGACAGCTCCCCGGCGCGCTCAGCAGAGTGTGCGCGCCGAGGGAGAGGAGGCAGCCGCTGACCGCCGGAGTCCGGGAGCTCCGCTCCCGGCAGCGGTCAGTGTAGCCCCGGGCGCACTGGAGTGTGCGCGCCGGGGAGAAGGGTGAGCGCTGCAGCTGGGAGCTCGGCTCCCGCTGCAGTGCTCTATGTGAGAGCCGCCGCTGGGGGCCGGGAGCTCTGCTCCCAGCGCCTCAGCACAGCACGAGTGGCCAGCCGCAGCAGCCGGGACGGACGTCCCGGGCTGCTAGCCGGCGAGGGGGGTGCGCTGCAGCCCGGCTCCCCGCCGGACGCTGCAGCGAGGCCACAAGACAGGCGCCGCTCAGGGGGGACCGGGCTAGCCGGCTCCCTAGCGGCGTGGGCACATTAGGCGGGCGAGCAGGCTGATGAGCACTGGGGTCCGGGAGCTACGCTCCCGGCGCCCCAGCGCCACAACAAAGCCAGAGTCACGGCGGCCGGGACAAGTGTCCCGGGCCGCCGGGCTTAGGTACAGGGGGGTGCGCCGCTGCGTGCGGCGAGGCCACTGATTAGTGCCACCCTGGGGGGACAGGGAGAGCCAGCTCCCTGGAACCCCAGAGGCAGAAAAGCAGGCTGGAGGATGGGGGAAGCCAGCCCCATACCTCCAGCACTGAGAGGGAGAGCCCTAGCAGCCAGGCTGCAGGGCTAGGGAAGCACAGCAGTTAAATAAAACATTGTGTAAAATAATGACATACAGTGTGTTGTAAGGCACTGCAGTACCTGAGTATGTAGAGTCTGTGCAGGGCACAGGCTCAGTGTATAGTTACAGGGAAATGTACAGTGTGGTTTAAAATGTAATGTATTTAAAGAGAAATTGCACTTACTTGATTGTGTGTCCCAGGAGGGGGGAATCCATAGCTGTGCAGGCTGATGGATTCTCCCAGACCTTTTCCCTAAAAACGGAATGCTTTCCCATCCAGCCTCACAGTTCCAATGGGGACAGGGAGAAAGAGAAGCAGCTTAGCTATAAAACAAGCTGAGTGGTTTCTTGGAGCTCCATGGAGATTAGCCGTAGTGGCCAGGAAACCTGGACCGGGGAGCCAGGCTGCCCAGCTCTGGAGCCCAAATCCAGGCTGCAGGCAGTGAGAGGGGTCCCGGGCAGGTTTCTGGAAGTCAGTTTAGGAGGGAAAACCTCCCCCCCAGCCAGACTGAACGGCACCGTGGGAGTACCCTGCTCTCCCAGATGGGAGAGACAAAGGAGACCGACCACTCCCCACTGTCCATTGGGGACAATGTTAGGTGTGCATGAGACCAGAGCATGCACAGCTCATGGGTAAACATTGATTGGTTGTACACCACAGGGCGGGCTTACCCCCTGTGGTAAGGGGTCTTGGAGAGGGATAAAAGAAGGGCAGTTGGCCCATAGGATTGTGTATTGTAACATCTTCTTCTGCTGAAAAGATCTTAATTGTATGCTGTTGCCCCTAGCAATAGGGAGGAGCCTTTTTAAAGGTTTTTGAGCAATAAACACCTTTGCCTCAAGAAGACTGCTTCATCTTGTGACCAACAGGGTTAGGCCAAACCTAGCCCCGTCCTCCGGCTGTCCAGGGAAGCACCTGACGTCTCCAAGCTCCGCCTTCCGCCAGCTACCGGTAGAGGCCTAGCAAGTGGCTAGTGGGGATTCGTCGACACCGCACAGGTGTGGTAAAGCAGTGCGTCGGCACATACAGAGCAGAACCGTGGTTCCAAACGCCACGGCAGGTTAGGAGTTTGGTGGTGGCAGCGAGAACCCGCCCACAGCGCAGTGGGTGGAGTCAGTAACAGGCGGTTACTGACGGTAAGCGGGAATCCCCTATGTGGTCAGGCCTCGTGCGGCTTGACCTTCCATTCTGTGCGCAGTCAACGGGACGCGGAAGCTGCGAGTGCTTCCGTACGGTATCGTCCTGTCACAGAAATTGGTGGCATAGTGGTGGGATAGTCCCAGGCGGCTTTTCATCACCCAATTGGAGAAGCCGAGTTACTCAGGAGAGGAGTAACTGCAGCGCAGGAGAACGCACAAGATGGCGGAATTCAGCGGAATGTCCAAGGAGGATCTGGAGATCGTATGCCAGGGGAAGGGTGTGGATATCCCTTCCAACGCGTCCAGAAGCGTCATGAAGGCGGCGCTCAGGAGCTGGGAGGAGTCTCATCGGGTAGAGGTGGAAAACACTGATGGCGTCAGCATCGCAGAGGACGACCCAACAGTGGACCTTCGCACAGGACCGGTGAGATCCACAAGCCCCGCCCTCTCTCACAACAGCCATGTTTCCCAGCAATCCCTAGCAGGGCCAGGATCCCAACGTCCCAGGGGGGGCGACCCGGATACCCTAGCAGATCGGCTAGCGGAATTGGGGGAAAGGGCAACGGAGCAAGAACGCATGCTTGTCATTCGGATGTGGCATGCGGAGCGGGCACCACAGGCCGTGGTACCCCGGGAGCCGTTGTCAGCTGTTGTGCACAGATCAGGACGAGTTCAGTTTGCCAAGTTTGCAGACAGTGATGGGGACATTGATGGACATTTGCAAGTTTTTGAAAGGACTTGTAAACTACACGATCTACCCAAGTCAGAGTGGGTGAGACACCTTGTGCCCACTCTGCATGGAGAGGCCTTGGAGGCCTATCGAGGAGTGGCGACGGAGGACTGTGGGAACTACGACGAAGTCGAGAAGGCCCTCCTCCAGCGATTCTTCATCACTCCCGAGTCTTACAGGAAGAAATTCAGAGACTTGCCTAAGAATCCTAGCAGCACCCATGAGCAGTTCGCCACCCAGCTGCGGCAGTACGTGGTGAAGTGGGTGAAGGATTCGGAAGCCACTACATGGGACGCACTGATCGACCTGATCTGCAGGGAGCAGTTCTACCGCAGGTGCGCCCAAGAAGTGAAGGAGTGGGTGCTAGATCGGGAGCCACCCAGCTTAAAAATGGCTGCCCAATTAGCCGACAAATATGTGGCAATTCGGCCACGGGGCCAGAAGCGCCCAGCGAGCAGCCAGCTCCAAAAGACTGTACCACCAGGGGGACCCCCCTCTTCAACTCATCACCCCCAAAGACAAGCATCTTCCAACCCGGGTGCTCTTGGCCAGCAACCGCACCGCAGCGTCCCTGCAACTGATCAGAGATCATCGGTGCCACGACTGGAGAAGAAGTGCTACGGCTGTGGGAAAATCGGACATCTGAGGACGAACTGTCCTGCATCCCAAGCACCCCAGACTCGTGCCCCAAATCCGAGTGCTGGAGCCCGGATCGCTTGTTTGACGAGAGGAGATGAGCCTACAGAGACTGTTCCCCCTCCAGTCAGTCCGATGGAGTGTGGCGAGAGACAGGTGCACTCTGCGGAGAGAGTCACCTGCATGGCCAAACAGCCCCTACACAACATGTGGAGGCACCTGCAGCCGGTCCACGTGGGACCCCTGCAGGGGGAAGGCCTAAGAGACTCTGGGGCCTCAATCACTGTGGTGAGCCCCCACCTTATAGATCCTGCTGCAGTATTGCAGGGTCGCACTGCCACGATCACCCTGGCAGAAGGAACAGAAAAAGCGGTTCCCATGGCAAGAGTCTACCTGGACTGGGGAGCTGGACCCGAGTTGCGAGAAGTTGCCGTCATGGATGGTCTCCCAACTGATGTGGTCCTAGGAAATGATCTGGGTGGTGGGATCGTCACTATGTTTGTTGGCGCCATTCCCCGGAGTCAAGTTCCAAAACCACCGTTGACATCAGCTACTCCAGCCCAGCCCAGCCCAGAGGAAAAGACTACAGCTGCTAGACAACTGCCAGCACAGCCAACCACAGTATCAACCAGCCCAGAGGAAAAGATTACAGCGGCTAGATCAGTACATCGACCCCGCATGCCTTTTGCCTCTGGTATGCCTACGTCCCCTAGCAACGCAGAGGATGTCGGTTCCAGCTCGTGTGATCCTGTGGGGGTGCCCAATGATGCTCCTGACCCAAGTGGTTTGCCAACTCCGGCGGTGAGTATGAGAAACCACACTGACTTTTCCATGACTGACCCCTACCAGACTGACCCTAGTAGTCCCCACCTAGATCCCCCTGTAGAGTGTCCCAATTTAGGAGAGATTAAGGGCCACAGGCAGGAGTTTAGGGAGGCTCAACTCTCTGACCCATCCCCGAAAGGCATGAGGCGCCACTCTGGCAGCGGCCTTGACAGGGTTGGGGCGGGGAGGTTGACCTGGCGGGAAGGGTTAAGGTACAGGGTAGCCAGGAAAGTGGGAGGGGATAGACCAGATAGGGAATGTGTCCAACTGGTCCCCTCAGGGAACGTTCCTGCGCAACCGGTGTCGGTTGCCAGCGAAACCCCTTTGGACAGTAACCCGGAGACAGACCATACCCTGAAGTGCCTGACACAGAGCTTACCCTGGTCTGGAATGTCGGATGACGCCCAGACCAACTGTAAGGCTGGTGCCATGCGTTGGCAGCCGGGGCACTCCAGCGTTTGTGTTGTCTCTGGGCCTCTGCCCATAGGAGAACCCTTGCAGCAAGTTGCTGTGGACATAGCAGGTCCCCTGCCTGTGCGCAGTAGATCGGGGAAGACACGCAGCCTCCCTGTAGTGGATGCCACACAGGATCCAGAGGCTGGTGGTCTGGCCGCCATCACTGTGGCACAGGTAGCGGACGAGGAGGGAAGAGTAGGCCTAGGTGACAGGGTAGGTTTCCCGAGTCATAGGTTGACGGAGGAGGATTGGAGGGCAGGTCTGACAGTTCGGGCAGACAGTTGCCAGATAGGTATGACGGAGGTGCAGTGCCTGGGGCACCATGTGGGAGGAGACAGGGGTAGGCCCAACCCAGAGGGGGTGGAGGCAACCAGAGGCTGTCCCCGACCCACATCACCCAGACCGGTACTGACCTTAGAACCTGTAAGGCCCTACGGACATGTTGTCATTGACTTTAGTCCTGTAGTGAACCCCTTGACAGAGATGGCTAGGAAGGGCATTCCCAAGTCAGTGGACTTTGCACCCGCTTGCGAGTTGGCATTCCAGTCATTGAAAGAGGCTCGGGTACCCGCTCCAGTGCTGATGGCGCACATTCTTGACCAGGACTGTGTGTTACGAACTATTGCGCCACTGCACGGACTGGGAGCAGTACCGAGCCAGAAAGAGCCATATGGGCAGGAACACCCTGTGGCCTGTTTGAGCAGAATACTGCTATTGTGGGAGGTGGGGTATGCCACAGTTGGGACACCGTGGGTGGCACTTGTTTGTAACCGGCCCCCCACCGTGGTGACTTACCACCTACCTGTTAGGTGGCTGCAACCGACCTTGGGGGAATTGGACAGACTTTTGTGGTGGAGCCTTGAACTTGGACTTCAGGTGGACTATTTGAACATTGTGCACCCACGAAGAGAGGCCCACTACACTATGGATGAACTGTCTAGGCCAGAGCCTACACCCCCCAGGTAGCGTCCCCTTCACCCCAACGGACTGCGGGACCAGGACCCAAATCGTTGGGACATGGGTCCCTGGTTGACCCGCTTGAATGGGGGGGGAGGAGTGTGGCCGGAGAGCCCCAGCCACGAGGCAAATGGCCGCCCTGGCACTGAAGGGGTTAATCCCTAGTGCCCGGCGCCATTTGTAAGGACAAAGGGGCGCTTGGCGCCAAATTTGAAATGTATTGGGCGCTAGGCGCCGGGTTGTATTAAATGTTTTAAATGTATTTTTTAAACTGTGCCGTGGTCCCGGACCCCTCCGGAGACCACGGCAGGGAGGACAGCTCCCCGGCGCGCTCAGCAGAGTGTGCGCGCCGAGGGAGAGGAGGCAGCCGCTGACCGCCGGAGTCCGGGAGCTCCGCTCCCGGCAGCGGTCAGTGTAGCCCCGGGCGCACTGGAGTGTGCGCGCCGGGGAGAAGGGTGAGCGCTGCGGCTGGGAGCTCGGCTCCCGCTGCAGTGCTCTATGTGAGAGCCGCCGCTGGGGGCCGGGAGCTCTGCTCCCAGCGCCTCAGCACAGCACGAGTGGCCAGCCGCAGCAGCCGGGACGGACGTCCCGGGCTGCTAGCCGGCGAGGGGGGTGCGCTGCAGCCCGGCTCCCCGCCGGACGCTGCAGCGAGGCCACAAGACAGGCGCCGCTCAGGGGGGACCGGGCTAGCCGGCTCCCTAGCGGCGTGGGCACATTAGGCGGGCGAGCAGGCTGATGAGCACTGGGGTCCGGGAGCTACGCTCCCGGCGCCCCAGCGCCACAACAAAGCCAGAGTCACGGCGGCCGGGACAAGTGTCCCGGGCCGCCGGGCTTAGGTACAGGGGGGTGCGCCGCTGCGTGCGGCGAGGCCACTGATTAGTGCCACCCTGGGGGGACAGGGAGAGCCAGCTCCCTGGAACCCCAGAGGCAGAAAAGCAGGCTGGAGGATGGGGGAAGCCAGCCCCATACCTCCAGCACTGAGAGGGAGAGCCCTAGCAGCCAGGCTGCAGGGCTAGGGAAGCACAGCAGTTAAATAAAACATTGTGTAAAATAATGACATACAGTGTGTTGTAAGGCACTGCAGTGCCTGAGTATGTAGAGTCTGTGCAGGGCACAGGCTCAGTGTATAGTTACAGGGAAATGTACAGTGTGGTTTAAAATGTAATGTATTTAAAGAGAAATTGCACTTACTTGATTGTGTGTCCCAGGAGGGGGGAATCCATAGCTGTGCAGGCTGATGGATTCTCCCAGACCTTTTCCCTAAAAACGGAATGCTTTCCCATCCAGCCTCACAGTTCCAATGGGGACAGGGAGAAAGAGAAGCAGCTTAGCTATAAAACAAGCTGAGTGGTTTCTTGGAGCTCCATGGAGATTAGCCGTAGTGGCCAGGAAACCTGGACCGGGGAGCCAGGCTGCCCAGCTCTGGAGCCCAAATCCAGGCTGCAGGCAGTGAGAGGGGTCCCGGGCAGGTTTCTGGAAGTCAGTTTAGGAGGGAAAACCTCCCCCCCAGCCAGACTGAACGGCACCGTGGGAGTACCCTGCTCTCCCAGATGGGAGAGACAAAGGAGACCGACCACTCCCCACTGTCCATTGGGGACAATGTTAGGTGTGCATGAGACCAGAGCATGCACAGCTCATGGGTAAACATTGATTGGTTGTACACCACAGGGCGGGCTTACCCCCTGTGGTAAGGGGTCTTGGAGAGGGATAAAAGAAGGGCAGTTGGCCCATAGGATTGTGTATTGTAACATCTTCTTCTGCTGAAAAGATCTTAATTGTATGCTGTTGCCCCTAGCAATAGGGAGGAGCCTTTTTAAAGGTTTTTGAGCAATAAACACCTTTGCCTCAAGAAGACTGCTTCATCTTGTGACCAACAGGGTTAGGCCAAACCTAGCCCCGTCCTCCGGCTGTCCAGGGAAGCACCTGACGTCTCCAAGCTCCGCCTTCCGCCAGCTACCGGTAGAGGCCTAGCAAGTGGCTAGTGGGGATTCGTCGACACCGCACAGGTGTGGTAAAGCAGTGCGTCGGCACATACAGAGCAGAACCGTGGTTCCAAACGCCACGGCAGGTTAGGAGTTTGGTGGTGGCAGCGAGAACCCGCCCACAGCGCAGTGGGTGGAGTCAGTAACAGGCGGTTACTGACGGTAAGCGGGAATCCCCTATGTGGTCAGGCCTCGTGCGGCTTGACCTTCCATTCTGTGCGCAGTCAACGGGACGCGGAAGCTGCGAGTGCTTCCGTACGGTATCGTCCTGTCACAGAAGTATTGCCTTAAAAAAGGGGATGTACCCCAGGTCGCCTCTCAAAATAAGACGCCGTATTATCAGGCGCAGTCCTGGTTGGCAAGCGGACAAAAGGGTTCCTCTTTTCTGCTCGTGACAGAGGGAGAGGAAAATGGCTGCAGAGATCAGCCAGTTCCCAGGAACAGAAACCCTTTTCCGCCTCTGCCAAGCTCTCAGTATGACGCTAGGGCTTTACAAGTTCAGGCACGGTGGGGGCCCGTTCTCAATGAATTTCAGTGCGCAGTGGGCTCACTCGCAAGTAGACCCCTGGATCCTTCAGGTAATATTTCAGGGGTACAAATTGGAATTCGAGACGTATTCCCCTCGCCGTTTCCAAAAGTCTGTTTTACCGACGTCTCCCGCTGACAGGGAGGCAGTTTTGGAAGTCATTCACAAGCTGTATTCCCAGCAGGTGATAATTAAGGTACCCCTCCTGCAACAGGGAACGGGGTATTATTCCACACTATTGTGGTACCGAAGCCAGACGGCTCGGTGAGACCGATTTTAAAACAAACCTGGAAGAAGGGGACTACATGATGTCTCGGGACATCAAGAATGCTTACCTTCATGTCAAAATTTACCCTTCTCACCAAGGGTATCTCAGGTTATGGTACAGAACTGTCACTATCAGTTCAGACGCTGCCGTAGGGATGGTCCACGGCACCCCGGGTCTTTACTGAAGTAATGACCGTAATGATGATATTCCTTCGAAGGAAGGGAATTTTAGTTATCCCTTACTTGGACGATTCCCTGATAAGGGTGAGATCCAGGGAACAGTTGGAGATCGGTGTAGCACTATCTCAGGTAGTGTTGCGGCAGCACGATTGGATTCTCAATATTCCAAAATCGCAGCTGGTTCCGACGACTTGTCTTCTGTTCCTAGGGATGATCCTGGACACAGTCCAGAAAGAAGGTGTTTCTCCCGGAGGAGAAAGCCAGGGAGTTATCCGAGCTAGTCAGGAACCTCCTAAAACCGAACCAAGTCTCAGTGCATCAATGCACAAGGGTTCTGGGTAAAAATGGTGGCTTCCTACGAAGCAATCCCATTCGGCAGATTCCACGCAAGACTTTCCAGTGGAACCTACTGGACAAATGGTCCGGGTCGCATCTTCAGATGCTTCAGCGGATAACCCTGTCACCAGGGACAAGGGTATCCCTCCTGTGGTGGTTGCAGAGTGCTCATCTTCTAGAGGGCCGCAGATTCGGCATTCGGGACTGGGTCCTGGTGGCCACGGATGCCAGCCTGCGAGGCTGGGGAGCAGTCACACAGGGAAGGAATATCCAGGGCTTATGGTCAAGCCTGGAGACATCTCTTCACATAAATGTCCTGAAGCTAAGGGCCATTTACAATGCTCTAAGCTTAGCAAGACCTCTGCTTCAAGGTCAGCCGGTGTTGATCCAGTCAGACAACATTACGGCAGTCACCCACGTAAACAGACAGGGTGCCACAAGAAGCAGGAGGGCAATGGCAGAAGCTGCAAGGATTCTTCGCGGGGCGAAAAACCATGTGATAGTACTGTCAGCAGTTTTCATTCCGGGAGTGGACAACTGGGAAGCAGTTTTCCTCAGCACGACCTCCACCCGGGAGAGTAAGGACTTCACCCAGAAGTCTTCCACATGATTATAAACCGTTGGGAAAAACTCGACAGGTATTGCGCCACGTCAAGGGACCCTCAGGCAATAGCTGTAGATGCTCTGGTAACACCGTGGGTGTACCAATCAGTGTATGGGTTCCCTCCTCTGCCTCTCATACCCAAGGTACTGAGATTGATAAGATGGAGAGGAGTAAGCACTATATTAGTGGCTCCGGATTGGCCAAAAAGGAATTGGTAACCGGAACTTCAAGAGATGCTCACGGAGGATCCGTAGCCTCTACCTCTAAGAAGGGACCTGCTCCAGCAAGGACCTTATCTGTTCCAAGACTTACCGCGGCTGCGTTGACGGCATGGCGGTTGAACGCCGGATCCTGAAGGAAAAAGGCATTCAGGATGAAGTCATCCCTATCCTGATCAAAGCCAGGAAGGATGTAACCGCAAAACATTATCACCGCATTTGGCGAAAATATGTTGCGTGGTGCGAGGCCAGTAAGGCTCGACGGAGGAAATTCAACTGGGTCGATTCCTACATTTCCTGCAAACAGGAGTATCTATGGGCCTGAAATTGGGGTCCATTAAGGTTCAAATTTCGGCTCTGTCAATTTTCTTCCAAAAAAGAACTAGCTTCAGTCCCTGAAGTTCAGACATTTGTTAAAGGGGTACTGCATATACAGCCTCCTTTTGTGCCTTCAGTGGCACTTTTGGGATCTCCAGGTGGTTTTTGGGTTCCAAAAGTCACATTGGTTTGACCCACTTAAATCTGTGGAGTTATGTATCTGGCAGGGTCAGCCTCGTAAAAATGATAATACTACCTAAGATTCTATATGTGGTTCTGCAATCCCCTGTATATATTCATCCATCCTCCTTTAGAAAATTGAATAGTGTCCTGTCTTCTTTAATATGGGCTAGCAAACGTCCTAGAATACAACTGAACACTCTCACCAGGCTGCGCAGCGACGGAGGTCTGGCCTTGCCAAACTTTCAGATGTACTACTATGCCGCTCAGCTGTCTCATATTAGTGCATGGGTGCAGGATACTGGCGTCACTTCTCTACACTGGGTATTTGTCCAATGCTACTTCCCCGACTTATCCCCCCTGCAGGTGTTGCTGAGTGGGAGCTTGGCCCGGTTCCTCCCTCCTCTTATATACCAAGCCATGAAGGTGTGGCAGGCACTAAAAATTCTTTTGAAATTTGATGGATTGGACCCGGACACCCCCCTCTGGTATTCTAAATGGCTCCCTGAACTGTATGCGCTCGAGGGGAGGGAAGTTTGGGCCCCTAAATCAGTGATTTCCATAAATCACCTTTATACGGATAATACGCTCAAATCCTTCCAACAACTAAAAGATGAGTTTAATTTGCCTAACTCCTATTTTTTTAGATACCTCCAGCTCAGACATGCCTTGCAGTCCCAATTCGCCAATTCCCCCCCTAAAATTATACCATTTCCCATTAAGACCTTTGTAAGTATGCTGGGTCGAGTTAAGATGATTTCCCATGCTTATGGTTATCTACTCGCCAAACTCCATATAGATCCTTTGACACGTCTCCGTGTCAAATGGGAGCAGGATCTGGGCCCCATAGATGAAGAGAACTGGGCCCTTGCTTTGGAAACTCCGTGCACGGTTACCAAATCCATCAGGTATCAACAGATACAATACTTCCTTTTGCATAGAATATATATGACCCCGGCCAGACTGGCCAAATTCGGGACGGGTCGTGTGGGTGACTGCCCTAAGTGTGGGATGACTGCAGGTACTTTTTGGCACCTCATTTGGGATTGTCCGGTGCTGCGGGCTTTCTGGGCGGGGGTCGGATCGATTCTGGGGAACACAGGGGTGGAAGAGGCCATGCTTACTCAGCAATTTTGCATCCTGGGAATGGGTAGCTCTGACTTTGTGTCTGGTCCAGAGGGCCTATATGCTCGCAACATATGTGCAATGGCGAAGGTGAGCATTGCGAGGCTATGGATGGCCCCTAAGGGCCCTACACTCCCCGTTCTTAAGGCACTAATAAACGACACTGTTTTTAAGGAACGATACATTTATATGAAACACAATGCCTCCGCTAAATTTGAAAGAATTTGGTCTCCATGGCTGGAATCCATATACTCCGTTCCAGACCCTACAACTTAATGGTGATAGGGTTACTAACAGGTCCTGGATTTGCCAAGTTATGATCTTCTAGGGCCATAGGCTTCCCTCTCACCCAATGGGTTGTGAATGAGAGAGTGGATCTGTGCCCATCTGGACAGGGTAGGATTTAGAGTGCTAGTATCCCCCAATGCGTCCTCTTCCCCATAATGTTTTTTGTCTCTTTGTTTTTTTTATTTTTTTTTTATTTCTGGGGTTCTCTGTGTTTGGTTTCTGATTGTTTTCTTCTCTTTTAAAGGGTTTTACTCGGACGGATTGTCCGTAAGAGTTATATTTGAGGGGGGGGGGGGGGGGAACAAAACAAAGTATAATGTGATTTCATGAATACTAGAGTGTATGGATAATGCAAAATAATGGTATATATAACTGTACATTCCTATGCGCCTATGAGCAAATGACATAGTTTGAAAATAAGTCGAAAGTGAATGCTGTTCCCCGATGAGGACATGTCATTACGTGTTTAATGTGTTCCTGTTATGCAATGTCTGTATGCAAACTACTCTCCTTCGAAATAAAAATACTTTATTTAAAAAAAAAAAAATCTGTGGAGTTAAAATATCTCACAGAAAAAGTGGTCATACTGTTGGCTCTGGCCTGGGCCAGGCGCGTGTCAGAATTGGTGGCTTTATCCTGTAAAAGCCCTTATCTGATTTTCCATTCGGACAGGGCGGAATTGAGGACTCGTCCTTAGTTTCTCCCTAAGTGTTATGCACACCAGTGCCTGCAGGAAAGTACTGGTGTCAGAACTGTTATGCACTCCAGTGTCTGCAGGAATGTACTGGTGTTTGAACTGTTATGCAAAACAGATGGACTCACAGACAAACTGGGGAATATGACATAACGTACACAGAAGGTAATAGGGTAACAAAATACACACAAAGTGAACAGAGAAGCCCAGAGGCTAAGGAACTGGGTATCTCCCTTGTATTAGAACTGCTCAGATGGAAAAGCAAGATGTTGTGTTTTAATACGTAGAGAACCCGAAATGCTGTTGCTAAGGGCAACAGCAAAACCCTAAAGGGTTACCAACGGGTGTGGCAGTAAACTCCTTGGTCAGAGATGGAATGATAGACACAAGGAGAATCTCCACAATCCTAATTCTCACTTGCAGTGCACAGGTTTTAGCTTACTGCCACTAAACTGACCCCTGACACCTAGCACAGTGAGACAGGATTAGACAGGCAAGTCTTAGAATACAGCCGCAAACTTGCTAAGTTCACAGAGTAGTAACAGAACCCCAGCAAGCTAAACGACTGACTCCAGTCTTACTGCTAGGTCTGGATTGGCAGAGTGTAATACCAAATCCCCAGGCCTATTTGCAGTAAGCAACAAACAAATACAAAGCTACACAGTACTGGCTAACTTTCATGAACTGACTAACCAACAAAGATTCAGCAGCATCTGCTTACCCTGAAAAGAGGCCTTATAAAGCAGGTGCTGTCCACGCCCCACTCAGACCTCACAGACTGTGAGCACAAAAACCAGCACCGGATCCCCTGCCGTGCACAGAGCCTATAACCACTGCACAGCAAAAGACCCGAACCGGAGTATCAGCTGCGCTCAGGTTACTCCACTAGCACTTGTCTCCCGGTTGCCATGACGACGTGGCAGCACAGGGCAGGAGACCCTAACAGTACCCCCCCTCTGACGAGGGGTCAAAGAACCCCTACCACCGGGTTTATCGGGGAACTGCGAGAAGAAAGAGCGTATCAGTCTGGGGGCATGAAGATCACAACTGCGCACCCATGACCGCTCCTCCGGGCCATACCCCTTCCAGTGCACCAAAAATGACAGCCGACCCCGAACCACCTTGGAGTCAAGAATCCTTTCAACAACAAACTCCCTCTGGCCACGTATCAGAAGAGGGGAAGGTCTTCCACTGGAAGAAGGATTACTAATCGCCCGTTTTAAAAGGGAACAATGAAATGTTTTATTGATACCCAAAGAACGGGGCAGATCTAACTGAAATGCCACCGGATTGATAACCCTGGTGATCTTATAAGGGCCAATGAACCGGGGCCCTAACTTATGAGATGGCTGTCTCAACTTCAAATTCTTGGTAGACAACCAGACGAAGTCTCCTAATTTGAAGCTGCAGGGTCTTTTCCGCTTATCAAAAACCCTTTTGGTCACTAATGCCACAGACACAAGGGCTTTCTTCACTTTCCGCCAAATACCTCTAAGGACCGAAACCACAGAGGAACCACCAGGCGTGGAGTCCAGGGGGTCAAAAGAATTGGCCTTAGGATGATGCCCATACACACAAAGGAAGGGAGAGATCCCTGTAGCAGAGTGAGCCGCGTTGTTATAGGCAAACTCCGCCATGGACAGATGAGCAACCCAGTCAGTCTGACACTTGGAGACATAACACCTGAGGAACTGCTCCAAGGACTGGTTCACCCTTTCAGTCTGCCCATTAGACTGCGGATGGTAGCCTGACGACAAGCTGACAGAAATCTGGAGATCGGAACAAAATGCCCTCCAGAATTTGGCCACAAACTGGGATCCGCGGTCAGAGACCACATCAAGTGGCAACCCGTGGAGGCGCACAACATGCAGCATAAATAATTCAGACAGGCGTCTGGCTGATGGCAGCCCAACCAGTGGAACGAAGTGCGCCATCTTCGAAAACCTGTCAACGACAACCCAGATGGCTGTCATCCCCGAGGATTTGGGCAAGTCCACCACAAAATCCATTGAAATGTGGGTCCATGGCTTAGATGGGATAGAGAGTGGATGTAATGGGCCAACAGGAACCCCTCTAGGAGTCTTATTTCGGGCACAGATGTCACATGCCCGAACCCACTGATCCACATCCTTAGCCACCGAGGGCCACCACACCGCCCTAGATAGCAACTCCCGAGTTCTGGCAATACCCGGGTGACCTGCCGACTTCTTGGCATGGAATTCCAGGAACACTCGCTGTCTTAACCTAGGAGGCACAAACAAAAGACCTACCGGAAGGTCTGGAGGAGCCTGCTCCTGTGCTCTAAGGACTAATGATAAGAGGTCCTGGGTAATGCCCACTTTAATACATGATGGGGAAACAATGGGCAACGGCTCCTCGGTGGTCTCCTGGATTGGAGCAAAACTCTGCGAGAGCGCATCAGCCTTGATGTTTTTTGACCCAGGGCGATATGTTATCAAAAAATTAAAGCGAGCAAAAAACAAAGCCCATCGTGCCTGCCTGGCATTGAGACGCTTCGCTGACTCTAAATATGCCAGATTCTTATGGTCAGTGAGAATTGAGACCACAAACTTAGCCCCCTCAAGCCAGTGTCTCCACTCCTCGAGTGCATCCTTAATAGCCAACAATTCCCGGTTACCCACGTCATAATTCATCTCGGCAGGCGAAAATTTACGGGAAAAGTAAGCACAGGGATGAAGGCGATTATCAGACACTCCCATCTGAGAAAGCACTGCCCCAATACCCATCTCAGAGGCATCCACCTCCACCACAAAAGGACGCTCTGGATCTGGGTGTCGCAGCACCTTGGCCGAAACAAATGCCCTTTTGAGACGGGCAAAAGCCGCTTTAGCCTCACAAGACCAGTGAGCAACATCCGCCCCTTTCTTAGTGAGTGCCACCAAGGGCGCCACTATAGACGAAAATCCAGCGATAAATCGTCTATAAAAATTCGCAAAGCCCAGGAAACGCTGAAGCGCCTTCAAACTAGTGGGCTGCACCCAATCCAGGACTGCCTGTACCTTGGAACCCTCCATTTGGAAACCTTCTGGGGAGATAATATATCCTAGAAATGCGATTTGCTGAACTTCAAATTCGCACTTCTCCAGCTTCGCCCCAAGCCGGTGGTCTCTGAGTTTCTGGAGGACTAAGCGTACATGCTTCCGATGTTCCTCCAGGGAATGGGAGAAGATTAGGATGTCATCTAAGTATACAACTAAGAATCTATCCAAATATTCCCTGAGCACATCATTCATGAAATCCTGGAAGACTGCCGGGGCATTACAGAGCCCAAAAGGCATCACCAAATATTCATAATGCCCTGAGTGGGTATTAAAGGCAGTCTTCCATTCATCCCCCTCTCTTATTCGGATTAGATTGTACGCACCGCGTAGGTCAATCTTAGAAAAAATGGTGGCAGTACGAAGCTGGTCAAACAAGACCGAAATGAGAGGCAGTGGGTATGAGTTTTTAATCGTGATACGGTTCAATTCCCTGAAGTCGATGCAGGGTCGCAACGAACCGTCCTTTTTACCCACGAAGAAGAACCCCGACCCAACTGGAGACTGTGAAGGTCTGATAAATCCCTTAGCCAAGTTCTCCTGAATGTACTCTGCCATAGCCTGAGTCTCAGGACGTGACAGGGAGTACAACCTGCTCTTGGGAAGCTTAGCATTTGGCAACAAATCAATGGCACAGTCATAGGGGCGATGGGGAGGTAGTACCTCTGCAACTTTTTTGGAGAACACGTCCGCAAAATCTGCTTAACACCCTGGCAATCCTGGCAAACTTAGCTGTGAGAGCCTGACTGGAAGGCTCAAGCAACTCCTGAAACAATCAGTACCCCAACTAAGAATCTCCCCAGAGACCCAGTCAAATTGAGGATTGTGGGCCCTTAACCAGGGTAACCCCAACACCAATGGGGCAAAAGTACAGACAGTCACATAAAAGGACAATTTTTCAGAGTGTGTGGCTCCAATAAACAAAGAAATCTGGCTAGTGCAAGAGGTAATTTTACCTTGGGATAATGGTTCCCCGTTTAACCCACAAATCTCAATTTCCGATGCCAAGGGTACTAAGGGAACAGAGTGTTTCAGGGCGAATTGGCGGTCCATAAAAACCCCGTCGGCCCCACTGTCCACAAAGGCCTCAGTCTTGACAGTTTGACCGAGGATCTTCAAGGTCACCGGAATGATAAAAGTCTTCTTGGGAAATTCTGACTTCTGGCCTGACAGGATATTTCCCATCACCCTCAGGCCCTGAAGTTTTCCGGCTTTTCTGGGCATGATACTACCACTTGACCTTTATTCCGACAGTACAAACACAACCCCTGCTGTCTCCTCCGCGTCTTCTCACGCGAGGAGAGGCGGGTAGCCCCAATCTGCATAGGCTCCTTGGAAAATTCCTCAGAGTCTGAGGTTCCCTTGGGAAGGAAGGAAATCTCAGTCTCCCTTTCAAGCCTACGCTCTCTCAGCCGTCTATCCACCCGGATGGATAACTGCATGAGCTGATCCAAGCTATCAGGCAAGGGATATTGTACCAGTTGGTCCTTTATCTGGTTAGAAAGACCTCTTCGGTACTGGTGTCTCAGGGCTGGGTCATTCCACTGGGTATCATGGGCCAACCTCCGAAACTCCGTACAGTAAACCTCAACTGGCCTTCGCCCTTGCTTAAGGATCGAAATCTGAGCCTCGGCTGAGGCCGTCTTGTCAGGGTCATCATACAACATGCCCAGTGCCGTAAAAAAAAGCATCAACACTTTTAAGCGACGGACAGTCAGGCTGCAACCCATATGCCCAGACCTGTGGGTCTCCTTGTAGCAAGGAAATCACTATGCCCACCCGCTGAATCTCCGACCCAGAAGACTGAGGCCTAAGCCGGAAGTATAGCTTGCAGCTCTCCTTGAAACAAAAGAACTGCGAGCGATCTCCAGAAAAACGATCCGGGAGATTTACTTTCGGCTCCTTAACCCCTGCAGGTGCTGCTGCTGCGGGAGCTCCGCCAGCAGCCTGGGAGGTGTGCATTTTAATGGACAAATCATTAAATTGTCGAGTCAGGACCTGCACCTGATCGACCACCTGTTGCAACGTATTTTGAGGGGTATGCTCCATATTCCCACAAAATTTCAACAGGAGTATTAGGCTGCTGAATATGTTATGCACACCAGTGCCTGCAGGAAAGTACTGGTGTCAGAACTGTTATGCACTCCAGTGTCTGCAGGAATGTACTGGTGTTTGAACTGTTATGCAAAACAGATGGACTCACAGACAAACTGGGGGATATGACATAATGTACACAGAAGGTGAAAGGGTAACAAAATACACACAAAGTGAACAGAGAAGCCCAGAGGCTAAGGAACTGGGTATCTCCCTTGTATTAGAACTGCTCAGATGGAAAAGCAAGATGTTGTGTTTTAATACGTAGAGAACCCGAAATGCTGTTACTAAGGGCAACAGCAAAACCCTAAAGGGTTACCAACGGGTGTGGCAGTAAACTCCTTGGTCAGAGATGGAATGATAGACACAAGGAGAATCTCCACAATCCTAATTCTCACTTGCAGTGCACAGGTTTTAGCTTACTGCCACTAAACTGACCCCTGACACCTAGCACAGTGAGACAGGATTAGACAGGCAAGTCTTAGAATACAGCCGCAAACTTGCTAAGTTCACAGAGTAGTAACAGAACCCCAGCAAGCTAAACGACTGACTCCAGTCTTACTGCTAGGTCTGGATTGGCAGAGTGTAATACCAAATCCCCAGGCCTATTTGCAGTAAGCAACAAACAAATACAAAGCTACACAGTACTGGCTAACTTTCATGAACTGACTAACCAACAAAGATTCAGCAGCATCTGCTTACCCTGAAAAGAGGCCTTATAAAGCAGGTGCTGTCCACGCCCCACTCAGACCTCACAGACTGTGAGCACAAAAACCAGCACCGGATCCCCTGCCGTGCACAGAGCCTATAACCACTGCACAGCAAAAGACCCGAACCGGAGTATCAGCTGCGCTCAGGTTACTCCACTAGCACTTGTCTCCCGGTTGCCATGACGACGTGGCAGCACAGGGCAGGAGACCCTAACACTAAGGTGGTTTCAGCGTTCACCTGAACCAAACCTATTGTGGTGCCTGCGGCTACTAGGGACTTGGAGGACTCCAAGTTGCTAGACGTTGTCAGGACCCAAAAAAAATATATGTTTCCAGGACGACTGGAGTCAGGAAATCTGACTCGCTGTTTATCCTCTATGCACCAAACTAGCTGGGTGCTCCTGCTTCTAAGCAGACTATTGCTCGTTGGATTTGTAGTACAATTCAGCTTGCACATTCTGTGGCAGGCCTGCCACAGCCAAACATCTGTAAATGCCCACTCCACAAGGAAGGTGGGCTCATCTTGGGCAGCTGCCCGAGGGGTCTCGGCTTTACAACTTTGCCGAGCAGTTACTTGGTCAGGAGCAAATACGTTTGTAAAATTCTACAAATTTGATACCCTGGCTGAGGAGGACCGGGAGTTCTCTCATTGGGTGCTGCAGAGTCATCCGCACTCTCCCGCCCGTTTGGGAGCTTTGGTATAATCCCCATGGTCCTTACGGAGTTCCCAGCATCCACTAGGACGTCAGAGAAAATAAGAATTTACTTACCGATAATTCTATTTCTCGTAGTCCGTAGTGGATGCTGGGCGCCCATCCCAAGTGCGGATTGTCTGCAATACTGGTACATAATTATTGTTACCAAAAAATTCGGGTTATTGTTGTATTGAGCCATCTTTTCTAGAGGCTTCTCTATTATCATGCTGTTAACTGGGTTCAGATCACAAGTTGTACAGTGTGATTGGTGTGGCTGGTATGAGTCTTACCCGGGATTCAAAATCCTTCCTTATTGTGTACGCTCGTCCGGGCACAGTATCCTAACTGAGGCTTGGAGGAGGGTCATAGGGGGAGGAGCCAGTGCACACCAGGTGATCCTAAAGCTTTCTTTAGATGTGCCCTGTCTCCTGCGGAGCCGCTATTCCCCATGGTCCTTACGGAGTTCCCAGCATCCACTACGGACTACGAGAAATAGAATTATCGGTAAGTAAATTCTTATTTTATACTTTATGGCACCTGAGATAGTGACTCCTAGATCCCTTTCCTCCTCAGTAGTTTCCAGTATAGTGCCATTAATACTATATTTATACTTTATGGCACCTGAGATAGTGACTCCTAGATCCCTTTCCTCCTCAGTAGTTTCCAGTATAGTGCCATTAATACTATATTTATACTTTATGGCACCTGAGATAGTGACTCCTAGATCCCTTTCCTCCTCAGTAGTTTCCAGTATAGTGCCATTAATACTATATTTATCATTTATGTCACCTGAAATAGTGACTCCTAGATCCCTTTCCTCCTCAGTAGTTTCCAGTATAGTGCCATTAATACTATATTTATACTTTATGGCACCTGAGATAGTGGCTCCTAGATCCCTTTCCTCCTCAGTAGTTCCCAGTATAGTGCCATTAATACTGTATTTAGCTTTAGGATTTTTGAGACCCAAGTGCATGATTTTGCATTTTTTGGTAATAAACTGTAATTGCCACACTCTTGACCATTCCTCTAGTCTACCTAGATCCTCAATCATTTGTTTTAATAGGATTAATAGGGCTGCTGTGGCTGCGCGTCTCTCTGCTCTCCCCCTCCCTCCCCTTCTGCCTATTGCTGTCTGTGTGGGGAGTGTGACAGGTGCTGCCATGGCTGGTAAAGACTCCAAGGCAACACCATAAAAATGTCAATGTCAGAAATGTTCTGCAAAATTCACCCAGGGACAGTCTGATAATTCCCTTTTATGTGAGGATTGTGGGTCAGAGCCTTCTGCTCAGCCCTCATTAGAGCCCCAGAGCACCCCTGTTTGGACAACACAGCTCACAGAGGTTATGTCCCTGTTGACTAGGGAACTGAAGTCTTCTCGGGAAGATAGAGAGGCGGCCCGGTTCCAACAGCTTGTCCCAATACTGGAGCCTGAACCAGCATGGGCTCGTTCCCTGGCGAAATCAGTTGAAGGGCTCTCTAGGGCTGTAATCCCTTCCCAAGCCCCGTCCTTTAGTCCTCCCCCACAGGCTTCTAAAAAGATATTGCTAGCCTCTGTGTTGCAGGACTATGACAATGATATTCCTCAATTAGATGAGGCGTGGTAGATATACAGGATACTGATGACGATCAGGTGTACGAGGACTCTGAACCTGTGGCTCAGTGTATGAGGCGCTTATTACAGCTATTCGCTCAGTATTACACGTGGAGGAGACGGAGCAGGACACCTTACGCCCTTCAAGGTTTGGCACCAACCAATGCCTGCCGGTGGAGCTAGATGCGCTCATAACGGCAGCCTGGAAACATCCAGATGCAAAATTTCAGGTATCAAGGAAAATTTTGTCTTCCTATCCTTTTCCGGCAGATAGCAGGAAGCGTTATGAGACCTCTCCGATTGTGGATCTTTCTGTGTCCCTGTCTGTCCAAGATGATGGTTCTGCCGGTTCCTGGAGCGACTTCGCTGAAGGAAGCGTCGGATAGGAAGTTGGAATACACCTTGAAGACTATTTACTCGGCAGCGGGGGTATTACACTGCCCGGCGCAGGTAGGTTGCTGGGTCAACAAGGCGATGGAAGCTTGGGCGGAGCAATTGTCCTCTGGAATTCGGGACGATTTGCCCGCGGATCAACTGATACAGTTGGCGTAACACATCCGTGAATCAGCCCTTTATCTTTGCGAGGCTTCCAAGGACATCTGTATTCTCGGTGCTAGGATTTCCGCTTTAGCAATTTCGGCCCGCAAAGCTCTCTGGCTGCGGCAGTGGCAGGCGGACACAGAGTCCAAAAGGGCAGCAGAAGCGTTGCCCTTTACGGGAGAGGTCCTGTTCGGTAAGGATGCCTGGATTTCTCAGGGCACTGGAGGTAAGTCGACTTATCTTCCTTCTGCTGCTCCAGCCTCTCGCAGGCCTTATAGGGGTCCCTCCTTTCGATCCTTTCGTGCCCCATCTAGGTTTCGAGGCCAGGCCAGGGGAGGAGCTTCCGTCTCCCGTGGCCATAGAGGTAGGAGCAGAGGTAGAGGTTCCACAGCCTCCGCCCAGTCAGAGGTTAAGTCCTCCACCGCTACTACCGCATGACGGGCTTCCCTCCCACCTGGGAGATCACAGGGTGGGAGCTCATCTGTGGGATTTCAGGGAGGTCTGGGTACAGTCCTGTCCAGATGCTTGGGTCAGGGATCTCATCATTTGCGGTTACAAGCTCGCTTTTCAGGCCCGACCGCTTCAACGTTTTTTCACCACGGGTTTACCAGTTTCCGACAACAGAAGAGTTGCCTTTCAGGCAGCGGTCCAGAAGCTTTTATACGCAAAGGTACTGATCCCTGTTCCCTCTCATCAAGCCTGTTTCTCGTACCGAAGCCGGGCGGCTCGGTCAGGCCAATCCTGAACTTGGAGGATCTCAATCCGTATTTGAGGGTATTCAAGTTCAAGATGGAGTCCCTCCAGTCTGTTATTGCGGGGTTTGAGCAAAACGAGTTTCTGGCATCCTTAGACATCAAGGATACATACTTACATGTTCCCATTTGGCCTCCTCATCAGGCTTTTCTCCGGTTCGCGATACAGGATGCTCATTTCCAGTTCCAGGCCCTTCCGTTCGGTCTCTCTTCTGCTCCCAGAGTGTTCACAAAGGTCATAGCGGTCATGATGGCCCTACTTCAGAAGCAGGGTGTGACGATTGTCCCCTATCTGGACGATCTGCTAATAAAGGCACGCTCTGCAGACCTGTTACTTCAGAATATCCGGATAACGCAGGACCTTCTGATTCGGCACGGGTGGATCCTGAACTTCCCGAAGTCTCACTTATGCCCCTCACAACGGTTGCTGTTTTTGGGGATGATTCTCGACACGGTCCGTCAGAAGGTTTTCCTTCCTCAGGACAAGATCCTGTCTCTGCAGATGCTGGTAAGGTCGGTACTTTGACACCGTCGGGTGTCAGTGTATCTGTGCATTCGCCTTCTGGGAAAGATGGTAGCTGCGTTCGAAGCTCTTCCGTACGGTCGCTTCCACTCTCGACCGTTCCAGTTGTGTCTTCTACATCAGTGGTCAGGATCTCATCTATTCCTTCATCAGCGGGTGACGCTATCTCCAAAGGCACGGTTATTGCTTCTCTGGTGGCTCCAGTCGGCGCATCTGGAAGGCGGTTCGGCGTTTGGGATTGGACTCTCCTCACCACGGACGCAAGTCTGCGAGGCTGGGGGGCAGTGACCCTCGAACATTAGTTTCAGGGGCGCTGGTTGATTCACGAATCCACTCCCCCATAAACATTCTCGAACTACGGGCGGTATACAACGCCCTACTTCAGGCACATCACCTGCCGCGTGGTCAAGCGATCAGAGTTCAGTCCGACAACGCCACGACGGTAGCGTACATCAACCGTCAGGGCGGCACTCGCAGCCGTGCGGCGATGAGGGAGGTCACCAACATCATCTGGGCGGAGGAGTATGCTCTGTCCTTCTCGGCGATATTCATTCCAGGAGTGGACAATTGGGAAGCCGATTATCTCAGCCGACAGGACATGCACCCGGGAGAGTGGTCACTCCATCCCCAGGTATTTTGTCAGCTGGTCCACCGGTGGGGAAAACCACAGATCGACCTCATGGCGTCCCGCCTGAACCATCAACCGCCTCTGTATTACTCTCGAACGAGGGACCCGGCGGCGGCGGGCGTGGATGCCCTCACAGCTCCTTGGAATTTCCGGTTCGTTTACCTCTTTCTTCCTTTCTCGTTGTTGCCTCGGGTTCTGCAACGCATCAAGAGAGAAGACGCTCTGGTCCTCTTGGTGGCTCCAGATTGGCCGCGCAGGGCTTGGTACTCCACCCTACACCTGTTGTCAGTAGCCGAGCCTTGGCCCCTGCCACTACGGGACGATCTGCTACAACAGGGTCCTTTTCTTTATCCAGACTAACCAGGCTACGTTAGACAGCGTGGCTGTTGAGAAGGCAATCTTGAAAAGGAAGGTGATTCCTCGTACGGTTATACCTACTAGCTTCAGGCTAGAAAGTCAGTCACATCGTCTCACTACTACCGCATTTGGAAGGCCTATGTGGCCTGGTGTGAACGTCGAGAGTTTTCTCCTTCAGTTTTTCGCTTAGCCCGCCTTCTCAGTTTTTTGCAGGCGGGATTCTCGGCAGGACTACGACTGGGTTCACTAAAGGTGCAGGTCTCTGCTCTTTCAGGTTTCTTCCAGAAAAAGTTAGTCTTGCTGCTGAAATTTCAGACTTTCTTTCAGGGGGTTCTACGAATACAGCCTCCCTTTCGCCCTCCGACAGCACCATGGGACCTCAATCTGGTCCTCTCCTTTCTGCAGTCTTCGTTGTTTGAGCCTCTGGAATCAGTGGAGATGAAATATCTCACCTGGAAGGTGGTCCTTCTCCTGGCTCTGGCTTCGGCCAGACGGGTGTCGGAACTTGGGGCTCTCTCTTTTCAACATCTTTACCTGGTGTTTCATGCGGATAGGGCCGAGCTCCGTACCCGCATGTCTTTTCTACCTAAGGTGATGTCCGATTTTCACATCAATCAGCCACTTGTGGTTCCGGCCCTCTCGGTGGACTCTCCGGATTCGAGATCGTTGAACGTTGTCAGGGTGCTCAAGATCTATGTGGATAGGATTTCGGCTTTTCAGAAGTCGGACTGTTTATTTGTTCTATACGATGCTGCCCGCCGTGGTTGGCCGGCTTCTAAGCAGACTTTGTCCCGATGGATTCTGCTGACCATCAGACAGGCTTATTTGACAGCTGTACGCGCTCTGTGGGACTCTCGTGGGCGGCTGCCCGTAGGGTCTCCATGACTTCTTTATGTCGGGCGGCTACTTGGTCGGGCCGACATACGTTTTTCAAATTTTACAGGTTTGACACTTTTGCGGCCTCTGCGTCACAGTTTGGCCGAGCGGTTTTACAGGACTCTCAGCGCTCTCCCTCCCGTCTTGGGAGCTCTGGGACGTCCCCATTGTAACTGCTCTCCAGTGTCCCCTAGTGGATGAAGGAGAAATCAGGATTTTGGTACTTACCGATAAATCCGTTTCTCCGATTCCACAGGGGACACTGGACGCCCACCCAGCGCTGTTTCCTCCTTTTTCCCTTAACGGTTTGCAGATCACTATGTGACTGCTTGTTTGGTTCAGGTTAACCTTTTGTCAGGTTATGTTCCAGGTTTGTTTCGTGTTATCTTGATTTACATGGCGGCGTTAACCTCCTCTACTTTAACGATTGTCTATTCCAGCTCTCCTCGGGCACAGTTTTACGTAGACTGGCAAGGAGGCGGGACATAGTAGGGGAGGAGCTAGCCACAGTGTTAGAGATTTAAAGTGCCAGCTCCCAGTTACTGCCGACTATTTCCCCATTGTAACTGCGCTCCAGTGTCCCCTGTGGAATCGGAGAAAGGGATTTATCGGTAAGTACCAAAATCCTGATTTATAGGGGTCCGCAGCAACTTACAACATACGTAAACAGTATGAACACAAAAAAAAAAAAAAGGGTCTTACGGTACAAATCATTTCAGAAAATGAGCAAGGTGGTTTATAAACATTACTGCATCAGCCGTCATCAGATCCAAATCAACTGTGGGACAAAGGTTTAGTTCTGTTGTTGGCAGTGGGGAGGAGATGATGGTATAAGTGAAGAAAAAGCCCAAAAAGGAGGAGGGCCCTGCTCGTTAGAGCTTACAGTGTAAAACAAAATGAAACTTCACCAGCTAAATACACGTGCACAGTGCATGCATTCAGCTGGATTAGTTAAAAGGGACAGAATCTGGATGCAACTAAGACCCTCATCCACTCACTGGTCATCTCCAGATTGGACTACTGTAATCTCCTATCTGGCCTCCCTGACAACTGCATCACTCCAACCTGTGCTCAGTGCTGCTGCCCGGCTCAACTTCCTCTCCAAACGTACTAACTACATCCACCTCCCCTCTCCTACAAGTCCTACATTGGCTGCTCTTCCCCTTCAGAATCCAAGTCAAGCTCCTCACACAAAGCCCTCACCCACTCCTCTCCCATTTACATCTCTGACCTCATCTCCCTTTACACTCCCACCCACCCATTTTGCTCCATAAATGCACGCCGCCTCTCCTGTCTTCTGATTACTACCTCCGATTCCTGCCCAAGATTTTAGCCGTGGTGCTCCCTGCCTCTGGAATTCTCTACCTCTCCCCCTCAGACTCTCCACCTCTCTACAAAATTTCCAGTGTGCTCTCATACCCACTTCTTCCCCAAAGCCAGCCATCTCTCATCCTAACCCTCTGTTCCACGCTCACTGCCTACCCCATCTGTGCCGCCCCCGTCTGTCTGCCGCTGTAGAATGTAAGCTCTCAGAAGCCGGGCCCTCTCCCCTCACGTGCTATCCCTTTTCTTACTTCGACAATCTCCAGCACCATACACCTTACAAAGGCACATCACCCTTGTTTTCTGTCATCCCCTGATGCAGAAATATTTATATACCGTGTATACGTTATGTACGCTAAGTCGCTGTTTTCTTTTTTTGCCCATAGACCCACATGCTTAATGGTGGCCACGGCACTGAAGGGGTCAACCCTGTGCAGCGCCGTTTTTTTTAAATAGACAAAGAGACGCTAGGCACCAGATAATGCAAATGTGTGTTTAATATTCAGTGCACTTTTGGATAATTATGGGAACGCATGAACGATGCACGTCTGTTTAAGGTACCTGTATATTGCTTTAAAAAGGCTTTGCCATTTGGGAACAAATTGCCTTGGGACATTCTCACCTAGGAATTGATATGTTAATGACCCTAACACCAGCAAGTGTCTTTGGACAAGCAGTTTCTTTGAGATGCAGTCCAGGGGAATAAACAGGATGGTTGGGTTTCAGAATTTCATGTTGTCCCCAAGAAGTTCTCAGATTCTGATCGGGTCAAACTGGTTTTGTATAGATAAGTGAAAGGGGGAGATGCAATTGAAATTCGATGTTTACAATTGTGAAAGAGACAGTATGTTAAATGAGACTTTTAGGGTTGCAGACTGGTTGAGTTGTACATGTGTATATGGAGGGGAAGCAGGACATTGCTTTATCTAGTGATTTAACTCTTTTGATATGTAATCTGTAGTTAATTAGATTTTGTGCATAGCCTGATTGGTTAATAAGACCCAGGGTGGACCTACTCCCTGTGCATACCTCCCAACGGTCTGTTTGAATAAGGAGGGACTTTTGGTGCGGCGTAGCTGCGGCCCGCCCAGAAAAGGGGGCGTGGACTCAGGGAAGGGGCATTACTTTGCGGGAGTGCCGCGAACCACCGAGCCACGCCCCCTGTTTCTCATGTCCTAGAGGATGCTGGTGATGCTTCAAGAACCATGGGGTATAGACGGGATCCGCATGAGACATGGGCACTTTAAGACTTTGAATGGGTGTGAACTGGCTCCTCCCTCTATGCCCTTCGTCCAGACTCCAGTTAGATTCTGTGCCCAGGGAGACTGGTCACACACTGAGGAGCTCTACAGAGTTTCTCAGAAAAAAGACTTTGTAGGTTTATTATTTTCAGGGAGACCTGCTGGCAACAGGCTCCCTGCATCGTGGGACTGAGGGGAGAGAAGCAGCCCTACTTCTCTGAGTTCAAGGGCTCTGCTTCTTAGGCTACTGGACACCATTAGCTCCAGAGGGTCCGATCACTTGGTGCGCCTAGCTGCTTGTTCCCGGAGCCACGCCGTCACCCCCCTTGCAGAGCCAGAAGATAGAAGCCGGGTGAGTAGCAGAAGATCAGAAGACTTCAGTGACGGCAGAAGACGACTTGTTGAGGTACCGCGCAGCGCGCCATGCTCCCACATAAGAACGGAACTGCAGGGCGCAGGGGGGGCGCCCTGGGCAGCATAAATCCTCAATTTAGCGAATGGCAGAAAGTGTATAAAGTGCCTGGGCACCAATTACAGACCCCCGCCAGTATAAAGATGTAAAATTAAGCGGGACTGAAGCACGCCATAAAGGGGGGGGTGGCTTAGCCCTCACAGCTCTGACCAGCGCCATTTTCTCTTCACAGAAGCTGCAGAGACGCTGAGCCTGGCCTCCCACACTACTGTACAAGTAACAGGGTGCAAAACGGGGGGCACAAGAGATTTGGTGCTAATTAGTTGAAAGTAAAAGCGCTAACAGGTCTGGGCAGTAATTTACTGGCTTCAGAACCGGGACAGGTGCTGGGATGTGAGCTGGCAGAACTCCCTCTGTGTTTCTCTAACAGGCTTTGTTGTGGGTCTGTCTCCTATAGCCCCAGTGTGGTTGTGGGTGTCGGTACGTGTGTGTCGACATGTCTGAGGCTGAGTGCTCTTCCCAGGAGGAGGCTGGAGTGGGGACAGAAAGGCTGTTGGAGTGACCATGTCGGCACCGCCGACGGCTGATTGGGTAAATATGTTGAGTGTTTTGAATGCTAATGTGGCTCAGTTGACGAAGAGATTATATAAATCTGAGTCTAAAAGCCAGACATGGAGGAAATCCATGGAAGATGCTATGTCACAAGCTCAGACCCCTTCGGGGTCACAGAAATGTGCATTTACCCAGATAACAGATACGGATACCGACACAGACTCTGATTCCAGTGTCGACTATAGTGATGCCAGATTGAATCCTAAACTGGCTGAGAGCATTCAGTACATGATTGTGGCGATAAAAGAAGTGTTGCATATAACAGAGGGGGTTCACCACGATATGCCGGCGGTCGGGCTCCCGGCGACCAGCATACCGGCACCGGGAGCCCGACCGCCGGCTTACCGACAGTGTGGCGAGCGCAAATGAGCCCCTTGCGGGCTCGCTGCGCTCGCCACACTATTTTATTCTCCCTCCAGGGGGGTCGTGGACCCCCACGAGGGAGAATAAGTGTCGGTATGCCGGCTGTCGGGCTCCCGGCGCCGGTATGCTGGTCGCCGGGAGCCCAACCGCCGGCATACTGAAGACCACCCAACAGAGGACCCTGCTGTTCCTGATACTAGGGTCTGTATGTATAAAGGAAAGAAACCTGAGGTAACATTTCCTCCCTCTCATGAACTGAACGCTCTTTTTGAAAAGGCTTGGGAAAATCCTGACAAGAAGGTACAGGTTCCCAAAAGAATTCCAGTGGCGTATCCGTTTCCTTTTGGGGACAGGGAAAAGTGGGAGTCAACCCCCACGGTGGATAAAACTCTATCGCGTCTATCCAAAAAGGTGGCGCTTCCGTCCCCTGACATGGCAGCCCTAAAGGATCCTGCGGATCGTAAACAGGAAAATAAACTAAAATCCATTTATGTCACTGCGGGTTCGCTGCTCAGGCCTGCCGTTGCTTCGGCATGGGTGAGTAGCGTTATTGAAAAGTGGGCAGATAACTTGTCATCTGAGAGATTCCCTAGACAGGGATAGCGTACTTTTGACTCTGGGTCATATCAGGGACGCTGCAGCATACTTAAAAGAAGCTATAAGGGATATTGGCCTTTTGGGATCAAGAGCCAATGCCATGGCAATCTCAGCTAGTAGAGCATTGTGGATTCATCGATGGAATGCTGATGCTGACTCTAAGAAGGTGATGGAGTCTTTACCGTTTAACGGTAGTGTCTTATTTGGTGACGGCCTCACTGACCTGGTATCTACGGCTACCACGGGTAAGTCGTAATTTTTACCTTATGTTCCTGCACAACAGAAGAAAACGCCCCGGACGGCTCAGTCAGACCGATTCTGAACCTAAAATCCCTCAATTTCTTTCTGAAAAAATTCAAGATGGAATCTCTCCGAGCAGTGATCTCCAGTCTGGAGGAGGGGGATTTTATGGTGTCGGTCGACATAAAGGATGCCTACTTACACGTTCCCATATATCCTCCATCAGGCATACCGGAGGTTTGCTGTTCAGGATTGTCATTACCAATTTCAGACGTTTCCGTTTAGTCTGTCCACGGCTCCGAGGATTTTCACCAAGGTTATGGCGGAAATGATGGTTCTCCTGCGCAAGCAGGGAATTACAATTGTCCCGTACTTGGACGATTTCCTCATAAAGGCGAGATCCAAGGAGCAATTGATGAAAAATGTTGCCCTTTCACTGACGAGTCTGCAACAACACGGTTGGCTCCTAAATTTGCCAAAATCACAGTTGGTTCCGACGACACGGCTGTCATTCCTGGGCATGATTCTTGATACAGAATTACAGAGAATTTTTCTTCCAGTGGAAAAGGCTCTGGAAATACAGAACATGGTAAAACAGATTCTGAAACCGGCAAGAGTGTCGATTCTTCAGTGCACTCGGTTGCTGGGGAAGATGGTGGCTGCCTACGAGGCCATTCAGTATGGCAGGTTCCATGCCAGGGTGTTTCAGTGGGACCTGTTGGACAAGTGGGCCGGGTCTCACCTGGACATGAACCGGAAAATAATCCTATCTTCCAGGACCAGGATCTCCCTCCTGTGGTGGCTGCACAGTTCTCACCTTCTGGAGGGCCGCAGGTTCGGGATTCAGGATTGGATCCTGGTGACCACAGATGCAAGTCTCCGAGGCTGGGGAGCAGTCACACAGGGGAGAAATTTTCAGGGAAAATGGTCAAGCCAGGAAGCTTGTCTGCACATAAACATTCTGGAATTAAGAGCCAGTTACAACGGCATTCTGCAAGCGGAACATCTTCGCGGTCTGCCTGTCTTGATTCAGTCAGACAACATAACAACAGTGGCGTACATAAACCGCCAGGGCGGAACAAGGAGCAGAGCGGCGATGGCCGAGGTCACAAAAGTTCATTGCTGGGCGGAGAGACATGCAAGCGCTCTGTCAGCAGTCTTCATTCCAGGAGTGGACAACTGGGAAGCAGACTTCCTCAGCAGACACGATCTCCATCCAGGAGAGTGGGGTCTTCATCAAGAGGTCTTTGCAGAAGTGACAAGTCATTGGGGAATTCCTCAAATAGACATGATGGCATCCCGCCTCAACAAGAAACTTCAGAGATATTGTTCCAGGTCGAGGGACCCTCAAGCAATAGCAGTGGACGCCCTAGTGACACCGTGGGTGTTTCCGTCGGTCTATGTGTTCCCTCCACTTCCATTCATTCCAAGGGTGATAAAGATTATAAGAAGAACAAGGGTTCAGGCGATACTCCTTGTTCCAGACTGGCCAAGAAGGGCCTGGTATCCAGATCTTCAGCAGTTGCTCATAGAAGATCCCTGGCCTCTTCCGCTACAGGAGGACCTGTTACAACAAGGACCGTGCGTGTATCAAGACTTACCGCGGCTGTGTTTGACGGCATGGCGGTTGAACGCCAAATCCTAGCCCGAAAGAGTATTCCCAGTGAAGTCATTCCCACACTTCTTCAGGCTAGGAAAGAAGTAACGGCAAAGCATTACCACCGTATTTGGAGGAAATATGTGTCTTGGTGTGAATCCAAGAAGGCTCCTACGGAAGAGTTTCAGCTGGGGCGTTTACTCCATTTTTTCAAGTAGATGTGGATGCGGGCCTAAAGTTAGGCTCTATTAAAGTACAGATTTCGGCCTTATCAATCTTCTTTCAGAAAGAATTGTCCTCCCTTCCAGAAGTTCAGACCTTCGTGAAAGGCGTGCTGCACATCCAACCTCCATTTGTGCCTCCTGTGGCACCGTGGGATCTTAATGTGGTATTGCAGTTCCTGCAATCTCATTGGTTTGAACCTTTACGTAAGGTTGAGTTAAAGTTCCTTACTTGGAAAGTAGTCATGTTGTTGGCCTTGACATCCGCAAGGCGGGTATCTGAGTTGGCGGCTTTGTCTCACAAGAGCCCCTATTTAATCTACTATGCTGATACAGCGGAGTTGAGAACTCGTCAGCAATTTCTGCCAAAAGTGGTTTCATCGTTTCACGTAAACCAACCTATTGTGGTGCCAGTGGCTACTGACACCTTGGCGGAATCGAAGTCTATCGATGTGGTTAGAGCTTTGAAAATCTATGTTGCCAGAACGGCTCAAATTAGGAAAACGGAGGCTCTGTTTGTCCTGTGGGATCTCAACAAGATTGGGGCTCCTGCTTCCAAGCAGAATATTGCGCGCTGGATCTGTAATACGATTCAGCAGGCTCATTCTACGGCTGGATTGCCATTACCGAAATCGGTGAAAGCCCATTCTACCAGAAAGGTGGGCTCTTCCTGGGCGGCTGCCCGAGGGGGTCTCGGCATTACAGCTTTGTCGAGCTGCTACTTGGTCGGGTTCAGACACCTTTGCGAAGTTTTACAAGTTTGATACCCTGGCTGAGGAGGACCTCTTGTTTGGTCAATCGGTGCTGCAGAGTCATCCGCACTCTCCCGCCCGTTCTAGAGCTTTGGTATAAACCCCATGGTTCTTGAAGCATCCCCAGCATCCTCTAGGACGTATGAGAAAATAGGATTTTAATACCTACCGGTAAATCCTTTTCTCTTAGTCCGTAGAGGATGCTGGGCGCCCGTCCCAGTGCGGGCTGTATCTGCAGTATTGGTTATGTTTACACATGTTGTGTTGAGTTCAGTCAGTCTGTGACTGATGTTGGTCATGCCGTTGCAAGCGTTGTTGTTGAATGCCATGTTGTACAGCGTGTTTGAGGTGTGAGCTGGTATGTATCTCACCTTAGTTTAAAAAAAATAGTTAAATAAATCCTTTTCCTCAAAATGTCCGTCTCCCTGGGCACAGTTCCAATAACTGGAGTCTGGAGGAGGGGCATAGAGGGAGGAGCCAGTTCACACCCATTTAAAGTCTTAAAGTGCCCATGTCTCCTGCGGATCCCGTCTATAGCCCATGGTTCTTGAAGCATCCCCAGCATCCTCTATGGACTAAGAGAAAAGGATTTACCGGTAGGTATTAAAATCCTATTTTTTATCACTGAGTGGGCATGCCCAGCGCTCTATGAGCTGCTGGCATGCCCCCTCTCCCTCTGTCTCCCCATGAATAGACGTTGTGTGCATGTGCATAGCGTCTATTCACCGTGACAGGAACCTCCCAACTGCCGGGACACTGTGGCCCGTGGGTGGGACAGCGGGACAGTCCCTAAAAAACAGGACTGTCCCGAGAAAATCGGGCCAGTTGGGAGGTATGCCTGTGGTGTTGTGTGTTGGATTGAGATAAAAGGAGGGCTGAGAGCCCTGTGTAAAGTACATTCTTCTGGGACATCAAGAGGGATTGAACTGCTGTACACATCTTTTTTGTATGCTTTTCCCCCTGGTGACAGGAGAGGGTCCTTTTGAGGACTTCATTTTGGCAAATAAACCTCATTGCCTCAAAACGTTTGCCTTCATCCTGTGACCAACAGGAATTCAACAAACGCAGTCCCGTTCTCTTTCTGTCCTGGACTGAGCCCAGCGTCTCCAAGCTCCACCAGCTGCCGACGCAGAGGCCTGGTCAGTAAGTGGGGGTCCTCCAGCCCCAGTCAGGAGGTGTGTCAGAAGCATGTCGAAGCATACACAGCAGCAATTGGTATTCAGGTGCTGATGGTAGGAGCCTGAGCAGGAACGTGGTTTCTGGTGCCTTGGGGACTAGGATCCTGGTGGCGGCGGTGGCATACCCCCCCCCCCCCCCCACTGCGTATGGGTGGAGTCAGTAACAGGCAGTTTCTGACGGTAAAAGGGATTCCCCTATTGGCCAGGTCCCATGTGACCCAAAGCCAATCTGTGATCTCTGGGCGTGGACAGGGCGGAGGCATCTGGTCATAGTTTATGTACTTTGCTAGGCTGCTGTATTGTTAGAACTGAATAAAGCAGATTATAGAGCCTTATTTTGGTGTATACGCTTCATCAACCAAGTGGATTGTATGACATCTGCATACCGTGGTATTCCTAGTATCTCCAACTGGGAATAATTGTCTTTTTAAACATATTTATTTACAGCTACTAAAAATCTTCTTGCTTCAAGACACCCGTATTCACAACTTGTGCCTACCAAGATATGTGTAAACCATTTCTCCGTTCTGCGGCTGTCCGAGCTCACCTACTCACTGCCAGCGTAGTACTGGTCCAGCGGGGAATTAGCAGACACCAACGAGGAGGTGTGGCCACACATACCCAGAAGTGGGCGGTTTCACCTGCCTGTGTAGGAGCCAGACGGTGGCATGTCATTGTGGGAGGAGTCCATACGCAGACTTGCACGGGCGGTTTTTCACTCTGTCTGGGCGGCAACAGTTCGACCGCAGACCTCTGCAAATTCGCAGAGGTGCGATCAGGTCTGAATTAGGCCCAAAGTCATGGAGGTGAACTATGAACGCAGGCTTATACATTAGAGCACAGCAAGCGATTGTACATAGAACATTGGTCATCAGGATAGGTCAAAGTAATTTTCTTAGAATGGAGGCGCACCGTTTTCTAAGACAATCGTTATACCAAGTAGTTCATTTTAGCGCGTTCTGAACGTTGTTAATCATGATCGGGGACAAAGTGACCAAATATGGCAGCCATGTATCAAACAAGGATTGTGCCTTAGATTCCGCGTCTTGTGAACCTACTTAAACCATTTGGAAGTGATAGTTTATTCGCTGCATTAATAAAGATAAGGAAATATAATCAGGTGCGATCCATCGGGATAAAATAGCTTTTTTTAGGCTGCAGCAATACGAGCTAACAATAATTTATTACCCCGTGAAACCATCGGTGGAGGAGGGTGAATATATATTCCATAAGGCAACGAAATAGTAATTGTAAAAGGGAGTTTTAGTTATGAGTTAATGTAGGTCTGGACATTTTTCTGCACAATAGAATAGTGGCTCTCAAGCTTTCTTGAATCACGGCGCCATAGAGCATAAGAATTGTTTCAAGTTTCTTATGGAGAAATTTAGAAAATAAATATTACATTAAATCAATCGTGATCGCAGCAGCAAATTTGTTAGCAGTTTGGCAAAACTATGGGGGTTATTCCGACCCAATAGCTCGTTGCAGTTTATCGCAGCGATCGGGTCGGAATTGCGCATGCGTCGGCACTGCAGTGCGCCGGCGCATGCCGGACGGCCGAAGACCGTCGTTCAGTAGCGATCGCCTCTGCCTGATTGACAGGCAGAGGTGGGAGGGGGCGTGGTCCGGCCAACGCAGGCGTGGCCGGACCGTTGGGGGGGTGGGCCGCGGCGGCTGCATGACGTCTCACGCTGCGGCCAGTGGCAGCGGCGATCAACTCCCGGCCAGCTGCAGGAGCTGCGCTGGCCGGGAGTTACTCCACAAATACAAAAGCATCGCCGCTGTGCGGCACTGACATGTGGGGCGGACTAGCCGTGTGCTGGGCGTCACCCAGCATTACAGGGAAGATGATTGTAACTCGGAATGACCCCCCCATGTGCACTGCGGGAGGGGGGGATAGGTTTAATGTGCAGAGAGAGTTAGATTTGGGTGGGTTATATTGTTTCTGTGCAGGGTAAATACTGGCTGCTTTATTTTTACACTGCTATTTATATTTAATTTTGAATACACCCCACCCAAATCTAACTCTCTCTGCACTTGTTATATCTGCCCCCCTCGCCCCCCCCCCCCCCCCTGCAGTGCACATGGTTTTGCCCAACTGCTAATAGATTTGCTGTTGCAATCAGGTCTGAATTAGACCCTTAGTTCGGAGAACTGCTCTGTGACCGGACGCTTCTGAAGAGCCCTCACTGACTCGCCTCCTGGGTCACAGAATAGGTTTAGGTCACACGGGACCTGGCCAATTAGAGGATTCCCACTTACCGTCAGTAACCGCCTATTACTGACTCCACCAACTGCGCAGTGGGCGGGTACAATGCTGTCACCACCAGACTCCTCCTTCCCTGTGGCGTCTGGAACCATGGTTCTGCTCTGTATGCGTCGACACGCTCTTACCACACCTGTATGGCGTTGACTGATCCCTACTGGTCGCTTGACCAAGCCTCGGCATGGTAGCTGGCGGATGGCGGAGTTTGGAGACTCTGGGTGCAGCCGGAGAACGGGGCTATGTGTGGTATACCCCTGCTAGTCACAAGGTGAAGCGGTCGTCTTCAGGCAAAAGATGTTTATTCGCTCAAATCATGCCCACAAAAGGGCCCTCCCTGTTTCCAGGGGGGCAGCAACACAGCAAGATGTTCACAGCAGATAGAAGATGGTATCATACAACTTTACACAGGGGATGCAGTCAAAATACCGACAACTTCAAAATACCAACATTTAAAATGCTGACAGGTCAAAAAGTCGACATGAGTTTTTCATGATTTTTTTCATCGAAACCGACTTGTACATACTTTACCATCCCAGTGGACCTGGAGGGCGAATATAATAGTGAGCCCGCTGCATGGTGAGCCATGTGAGGGGACGCAGTACACTTACACAGTGTCCATGTTGACCTATGTCGACATACACATCAAAAACCCATGAAAAACTTGCGTTGCCATTTTGACCTGTGAACATTCTAAATGTCGGTATTTTGACTGCATCGACATTTTAAATGTCGGTATGTTGACCTTGTTGGTATTTTGACCGTCGGGAATTTGATTGTGGGTATTCCATACTGATCCCGCTGAGACAGCCAGGAAACTAGATGCTACAAGTCTGCTTTGTCCTTCATTTAGAGAAGCGGAGGTGGGGGCCGCTTTTCCCAAAACAGGGGTATCCGCCATGCTGTTGCCTTGGAAATGTGCCATGCCAGTTTCTGAGAGTGCTTGGCGATGCCAGGTCTGAGATAGATCCAGGGTAACGTGTAAGTAGATAATCCTAACATCATGTTAGCCTACTCTGCACTGGACATACTGTACACCAGTGGAGCCATGTGAATAAGGAGCAAGAGTACAATATCAGCAATCTCCACCGTCAGGTTGTTATAGTTTGGCTATAATTCTGGAAATGCGGAATGGTGATCAGTACAGGTGTGCCACACAGACGCTGTCACAATGTACAAGTACTGTATTAATAATTTTATATTGGTTGGAAATAATGGAGTGTCGGGATGTGTATTCTTGTGTTCCTAGGGAAGACTTCTGGCCTGTGTTCATGCAGGTGTGCTTGTGTATAAAGCTGTGTGGCCGGACACAGCGCTTGCTCTTGTATGAAGAATGTGGTCGTATTGGTAATAGGGAGTTGACTAATACCCTAACCAGATGTGCAGAGTCTAGACACGTCGGTGGTCTTCACAAGGGACCCTGGCAGAGGTTTGGCTCGGCTGCTCCCGACTTGTAGGTTGCGGCCCTCTGGGTTCAATAGAACCAGACTTGGCTTGCGGCTGGATGTGAGAGATGATAATGTCAACTGGAAGATTAGTCAGCTGGAACCGATGACACTGACGGTTGGCACTGATTTGGGTGAAATAAGTGGAATCGATGTTGTAGCAGGATTGGCTGGGACCGATGTCATAGCAAGATCAGCTGGGACCAATATTGTAGCAGGATCGGCTGGGACCGACGCTGTAGCAGGATTGGATGGGACCGATGTCGTAGCAGGATCGGCTGAGACTGATGTCGTAGCAGGAATATCGTCTGGGACCGATCTTGGAGCAGGAATATCAGCTATGTCCGATGGAGAAGGAATATCGACCCTCATTCCGAATTGATCGCTCGCTAGCTACTTTTTGCAGCCGTGCAAACGCATAGTCGCCGCCCACGGGGGAGTGTATTTTCGCTTTCCAAGTGTGCAAACGCCTGTGCAGCCGAGCGGTACAAAAAATTTTTGTGCAAAACAGGACCAGCCCTGAAGTTACTTATCCTGTGAGATGATCCTAGCGACGGAAGTCCCGGAATTGACGTCAGACACCCGCCCTGCAAACGCTTGGACACGCCTGTGTTTTCCCTACCACTCCCAGAAAACGGTCAGTTGACACCCAGAAACTCCCTCTTCCTGTCAATCTCCTTGCGATCGGCTGTGCAAATGGATTCGTCGCTAGAAGCATTGCACAGCAACAATGCTCTTTGTACCCGTACAACGCGCGTCCGCATTGCGGAGCATACGCATGCACAGTTTTGCCATTTTTTTACCTGATAGCTGTGCTGCGAAAATCGTCAGCGAGCGATCAACTCAGAAGGACCCCCATCGTCTGAACCCGAGGGAGCATGAATAACGTCCAGAAGCGAAATATCGCCTGGAACTGATAAAGCAGGAATATCGTCCAAAACTGATGGTGTAGCCAGTTGTGAGGCAAGGTCTGATTAGCTCACACAGGTGGCTAATCAGCAGCTAGCAACACAGACTGCAGCTTGAATGCGGAACAAACGTCCCAGACAATGGCCCTCATTCCGAGTTGATCGCCAGCTGCTGTTCGCAGCGCAGTGATCAGGCTAAAAATCGGCATTTCTGCGCATGCATATGGGCCGCAGTGCGCACGCACGAAGTACTTTCACAAAAAACGATGCAGTTTCACACAAGGTCGAGCGGCTCTTTTCAGTTGCTCTGCTGATCGGTGAGTGATTGACATGAATGGGGCGTTTCTGGGAGGTAACTGACCGTTTTTCGGGAGTGTCAGATGAAAACGCAGGCGTGCCTGGGGAAACGGGGGAGTGGCTGGCCGAACGCAGGGCGTGTATGTGACGTCAAACCAGGAACATAATAGTCTGAAGTGATCGCAAGGTAGGAGTAGGTCTGGAGCTACTCAGAAACTGCAGGGAATTATTTAGTAGCAGTTCTGCGAACCTTTCGTTCGCACTTCTGTTAAGCTAAGATACACTCCCAGAGGGCGGCGGCCTAGCGTGTGCAATGCTGCTAAAAGCAGCTAGCGAGCGAACAACTCTGAATGAGGGCCAATGAACACAGCCAAACAGAACACACTGGAACTGGAAAGCTGGGCCAAACCCAGTAAGCAGGAAACATTGGACTGCAGGCTGTTGGCAGAGGTAAGTCATGATAAGCTACAATGACAAGAGGGTCAGGATCATGACATGGAGAAGTGCAAGTTCCAGGGTGGTCAAACTAACATCAAATCTAGTGACTTGGGATAACTTAGTAATTTTGGAGCATTGGGTTCTGATCACTGCGCATTCCCAGGAGACATGACCACAGCCCCCTCATTCAGCATGAATCATTATTGAGATTGAAATTATGATTGTCTCAAAAATCGCATGTGAAGATGGTAAAAGACGGCCACCGACGCAATCGCAACTCTGCATATGCGTTCTCAGAACTGCGATCCATACGCAGAAACCGAGTACCATCGTCAGTTGTGGCTGACCCATGCCTACTCAGAATAATGCGGATGCAGTCGCACTGGCGCCATGTTTTTAATTGCAAGCAATCGCAGCTGACGTCATATATACGCCCCAAAAACGGCCGTGATCCGCCTGCGTTTTCCCAACCACTCCCCACAAACGCCATGTTACCTCCACAAATGATCACTTCCTGTCAATTACTTAGCGATCGCAACTCACTGACCCTGTGAACGCACAGCAATCGCAATGTGTACTTTGCAGTCTGACGTAATCGGCTAATTTGCGTTTTTGCAGTTTAGTGATCCAAGCTGAATGAGGGCCGTTGTCTTAGATGGCCAAAGCGTATGACGCACACAGGGAGCCATATGCCGTCGGGGTATCAGTCTGGTCAGTTTAAATATACTCACCTACCTATAACTACTGTGTCGGTTCCAGGTTCAACGTTTCGTTGTTGCCACCTTTATTAAGAATGCAAACACCATAGTCTAAAAATATAACGTAAATACACGGTTGTACAAAATCCAGTGTGCTCCCGCCCACCGCCGTTCTGGTGACATCATCGGTCTCACAGTGCGGCATGTCACCACATTCAGCGTGATGACATCATACGCACAAACATACGTTCCAAGTCTCCTGCTAACAAATCAGAGGGAGACACAAGGATGTGGATAAACAATATGACGGTTGCCTAACAACCGAGTATACAGTACATAGCGCTGGTGCACAGTTCACTATAATAGTTATTTATATTGTACTGTATTAGTGCGCTTTCAAAAAGCCGCTTCACAAGCGCTATGTACTGTATACTCGGTTGCTATGCAACTGTCACGTTTATGTGCATCATTTATGTGTCTCCCCCTGATTTGTTGGCAGGAGACGTGGAGCGCATGTTTGTGCGTATGACGTCATCACGCTGGACGTGGTGACGCACCGCACTGTGAGATGCCGGTGCAATCCAATGACATCACCAGCACGGCAGTGGGTGGGACTGCACTGGATTTGATGCAACTGTGTACGTAAGGTATGTTTTTACACTATGGTGTTTGTGTTCTTGATAAAGGTGGCAACACTGAAACGTTGAACGTGGAACCAACTCCGTAGTCCTTTATTTGGTTATAGGAAGACCCGTGAGTGCCGCCTGACTTGCATTTCTACATATGGGGCGTGACTGACTCGGGAGGGCACCAGGGCAAGTAACAACATATAGCATTGGAGTGCCGGCATCTTCTCATTATGGGGCTAATTCAGGTCAAGTCGCGATCCAACCGGAATTATTATGATCACCCCGAGAGCGCATGTGCAGCGCCAATCCTGCAGGGGGGGGGGGGGGGGGTGCAGGAAATGCGATCGCCTCTGCCTGTTAATCAGGCAGGGGGAGGCGACAACGCTCCTTTTCCAGGGTGGGGCGGTGCAAGAGAAATCCGACAGTTGCGCCAGCGCCGTGCGAATCTCCGCTGCCACCAGCAGACTTTTCAACATATTACGGACGTTGCAGGTTTCTTTAGTTTCACCTGTAACCACCAATCTTAATATCATGAAAACAATAGGTAACGTACTTCACTTGGCTTGACTTGGGTTCAAGAACACAGCAGTCAGATCTAATTATATGTTTATTATAATTAAGAAATCTCTTCGGGTTTACAAGGGTAAAAAGATTACAAAGACTATAAGAAGTTTAGAAAAGATATACAGGTTACTAGCAGTCTCAATAAACAAAAAGGGAATAAAGAAATTCAGAACCTAATTACGCTTACGTAGTGCATTAAGATCTGCGTGAGGAAGCTTCCCAGGAATACAGACATTAATCCAGGCACCGGTAGCCACTTCCATCAGAATGAACAAAACAGTGTGTGTGTGAGGGGCAGATATAACCCCATCATAGCTGCAGGCCTCCACCCTCTCCTTAACTCTCTCAATGCTGTGTACCTGGGTAGTAAGAAACCAGATTTACTTTGGTTTCACTTTCAACAATTGTCTTTCTTTTAAGTTACAAGAGGTCAGGTTTCTTGGCCTGGCCTGGCTTTTTGTAATGTCGTGTATAGCTTCTTAGATAAGGTAAGAGCCATAAACTAACCTCTGACTCCCCCATTATACATCAGTGTCCTCTACTCCCATACCTATGTTGTTATGGGTTCACTTAAAGGACAGGTTGGAAACCATTTTGTGTTGCAGACTCTATTACAATATACACGTAGACATTACATACAAGTCTTATATCGCTGGATACAAATGAACGTCCCATTTGCCACATGTGGATTCTGTACAGTCCCCCTGTGTCACACACCTCCCTCCCGCAGCTTCGGGCTCCTTCCTAGACATTGCCAGCGTTCCGGCACAGGTCTCCTAGCTGCAGCCGCCCCGTATCTCTTCAGTAATATGTCCACAGGCGCTGGCAGAGCTGCACTGCTTCCCACACACCGCCATTCCTCCGCTCTTCACACCAGATTTTCTGGATGTGGTTGTGAAATGTAACAACACAGCCGCCTCTAACAGATACGCCGTCCTACTCACAGCATGCCAGGCACAGTGGAGGGCAGCCCTGGGGTCCTCTCTACGTCTGGGACGGCTCGCTACCTGCCTGATGCACGAAGTTCCGGACCCGGCGCTTTCTGTTGGCTGGCACTCTGCATGCTTGCGTAGTTGTGTCCTTGTTACACTAATAAAGCTATCTGCCGGTATTAGCCGGTGGTAGGGAGGTCTGTCACCGGTAAGTGAGTGTTGGGTAACGAGGTGTAGAGTGTAATCCTGTGGGTACATATGTGCAGCAGATTGTTTCCGGGTCCTATCTATGTCCAGTGGTGGTGCTGACCAGGTTTCTGGATGGAAGAGACCCGCTTTGGACGTGCCTCTGTTACATCCTGTGACTGGTGAGGCCCAATTGGGAGCGGAGATCGGGGGGTAAATTTACTAAAGGTCGATTAAATTACTTTCTGTAATATCCCCTCAAATCTGCAAAGTGGAGATTTACTAAAGACATTGGGCCAAATATCATATCCCGTACATAGGGGGTCATTCCGAGTTGTTAGCTCGCTAGCAGATTTTAGCAGTATTGCACACGCTAAGCCGCCACCCTCTGGGAGTGAATCTTAGCTTAGCAGAATAGCGAACGAAAGATTAGCAGAACTGCGAATAGAAAATTCTTAGCAGTTTCTGGGTAGCTCCAGACTTACTCACAGATTGCGATCAGTTCAGTCCGTTTCGTTCCTGGTTTGACGTCACAAACACGTCCTGCGTTCGGCCAGACACTCCCCCGTTTCTCCAGACACTCCCGCGTTTTTACCTGGCACGCCTGCGTTTTTCCGCACACTCCCTGAAAACGCTCAGTTTCCGCCCAGAAACACCCACTTCCTGTCAATCACACTCCGATCACTTCAACGCTGAAAATTCTTAGTTCGGACGTGAGTAAATCTACTAAGTTTTGTGCTAAAATACTTAGCGCATGCGCACTGCGTACCATGCACATTTTAGCCTTAATCGCTCCGTTGCGAAAATCGGCAACGAGCGATCAACTCTGAATGACCCTCTTAGCAATAGAAATCCCAGATTTACTAAGAATCGTGTTGCTAAAACCGATAGAACCCGCAGGAAAATTGCATAGCGACAGGTATATAACTAAACAGGAAACCACATCAGTGGCGGGATTAGATATGACTAGGCCTCCAGTTCCCTCAGCCTGCGGGGCCGGATTATGCCTTAGGACAGGGGGGCCTCTGGCAGTGCCTGGTGTGTGCCTTCTGCCCCCCCCCATCCCCATATAGAAACGGCACCGGAATTCCTGATCAGGCTGCACCTCACAGGCTATTACATATGCCCCTTGTCTCTGACAGCGGAATGTACTAACATACCTGTGAGAGGGTTGGCAGGGGGTCTCTGGTCCATCACCTCCCAGCCACGAGCTCCTCCGCCCCCCTGCAGCTAGAAGGACAATGGCTGTGCTGGGGGGGGGGGAGGTCGGGAGTCTGCAAGGTCGCAGGTGAGGGGGTCGGCGTGAGTGGCGTATGGCAGCACAGGGCGGCGGAATGCGGCAAGAAGCCCATAGGCTTCTATAGGGTATCGTCATAAAAAGATGGCGATACCCTCCTCATCGATATGCGGGCGGCCGGGGTTTAGTACACTTGAAAATGCGGTAAAACCCTGAAATGGGGGTTTTATGGCATTTTTCCTTTAGTATAACCTGCTGTACGTCTATTATAGATCTCTTATTATATATCGCTTAATCCGCAGCACTTTATATTTAACCGCTCACATCTGACGCTGCGGGAATGACTCCTGTCTCGTACCACATGGGCGCAGACACAGCCTGTATGTTTATGGAGGGTGAGAGGAACCCCACACAATCATGGGGCAATGCAGACACTCCACACAGTGGGGATCCTGAGTGGAATCATATCCATGTCCACAGCACTGTGAGGTAGCAATGCTAATCACTGTGCCGCCGAGGTCTCACGGATCAGTGGCTCTGTAGTAGGTTGATGCGTGGTGCATGCGTTCCAGCAGACGGTTTCCCCGCGGCCCCTGGGGCCAGCGCTGGTTGCAGGATGTAATTACCACGATACAAATCTTCAGCTATAATACCTCTGGCTGAGAACATGTTCCTACAACAGCAGATCCCGGATGATGGGATCAGTCTTCCTCCGGCAGGGAGGGGACAACACCTGTCACTACTAGATGTAACCCTGTTACTGGTACACGCCTACAGGCTGCTGTATAGAAATACAATTATTATCATTAGCATCGGATGCTGAGAAGTCTTTCACAGGATTTTACCGTCATTTTCTTGGATCACACATTTAAAGGGCGAACGTGCGCGTTACACTGATCCCACAGCTAGCGTCACTATAATGGAGTTACTTATAGCTTCCTGGCCTGGCGTACCCAACTTCACACGCACTGTCACAGCGGCTTTATTCAGACGCAGCAGCGATCCCCATCAGTGACAGAACGGCGAGACATCACAAGTGAAGAGAGATGACCCACCGTATCCATCGCAACCACCACACAGATGTGAGGAACATCGATTCCATGGCCGCGCAGGACAGTGGTGGGAGCTGCAACACTGGAGCCATGTTTTATATGTATGAGATCGCAGTCACACCGAGACACACCCGGAACGGTCACAACACATCTCCCCATTACCTAGCCACAACGGCCTGTTCCTGTCACTCTGCGACTGATCCCACGCTGAGACTGCCATCGCAATGGTAACTGCGCACTGCGGCACATGCGGTCTGCTTATAATCACTCAGTTGTGACGCCATCTGAATGAGGCCCGGTGTTCTATCTCTGCCTCCTGCAGATTCAGGCACTGGCCTCCAGTCCCACCCGAGCTGTGTACACATACCAGCAGCCTCACATAGTCCATCCCAGACGGACTCCACTCCGCAGCCAATAGATGTGGCCATTCCTCCTTTTATTCCCCATGTGTGGGCGGATCACTCCAGCCCCACACACCATCCACGGCTCACTGGGCCTAATTCAGACCTGATCGCTCGCTAAGGGTTTTTTGCAGCCTACAGGGGAGTGTATTTTCACTTTGCAAGTGTGCGATCGCATGTGCAGCCGAGCGGTACAAAAACAGGTTGTGCAGTTTCTGAGTTGCCCAGGACTTACTCAGCCGCTGCGATCACATCAGCCTGTCCGGGACCGGAATTGACGTCAGACACCCGCCCTGCAAACACTTGGACACGCCTGCGTTTTTCCAAACACTCCCATAAAACGGTCAGGTGACACCCACAAACGCCTTCTTCCTGTCAATCTCCTTGCGAACGGCTGTGCGAATGGATTCTTCGCACAAATCCGTTGCTGAGCGGCGATCCGCTTTGTACCCGTGCGACGTGCCTGCGCATTGCGGTGCATGCGCAGTCCGGATCAGATCGCAGCGCTGCAAGAAACGCTAGCGAGTGATCAGGTCTGAATTAGGCCCACTATCGCCATCTAGCTTCATACTGTCACTAGGGGGTAAATGTAATAGGGTGTGAGCTGCTGGAGGGGCGGGAGTATGCGAGAATGCCGTGTTTTTAAAGCAGCAACCTGGTGTCACCTTGTATAGCATTTAAAGCTTTAAAAATACCGACATTCTCCCCCAAAGTCCCGCACCTCTGCCAACTCACATCCTGTTACATTTACCCCTATATCTCGCTTTCTATATATATATATATATATATATATATATATAGTTGCCAGGTCAAGCTTACATGCATTGTACAATTCAACAACCGAAACCCCATTGTTTATCTAGTTGTATATTAAAGCATCAAGGTGAATAAAACTGCTAAGGATATGCAGGGTTCTCTGTATATATAAATATATTATCAGTGCCGACCCTTCGTTGCCAGGTGGCTATTAATTATTTTCAAGGATAAAAAAAAAATGATTTCCCATTATTTTAGCTCACTCGTCTGTCTTAACGTCTTCTAGTTATTTGAGTGCGACGGGAGCTCTACAGACATGGTGGCAGTGGTGAGGCAGCAACAACGTACACATGCATAGGCGGAATCAGGGGGGGGCACCAAGACACATGCCCCATGACTTTTAGGAATTTTTTCATTTTATTCAAGTGCAGCTGCAGTGTGCAAAGATGTACGCCGGTACAGGGCAAGAAACATGCACGTGACGGGCAAATATTATTAGTGCCCCCAGCACACTGCACCCCACAACACTAACTGGCTCCCCCTTACACCCCCCCCCCCCCCCACCCAGTGCACACCTGTGTTGCTGCACTTGAATGAAATATCATTTACACTTTCCTTATCCCTGCGACACCTCCCCCCCATTATCCATGTGTGGCTCTAACCCCATTATCTGCTTGTAGCATGATGAGAAAGAAGGTTCGATGCATCGATTATGGGGTCATTCCATGTTGATCGCTCGCTAGCTACTTTTAGCAGCCGTGCAAACGCATAGTCGCCGGCCATGGGGGGAGTGTATTTTCACTTTGCAGGAGTGTGAACACTTGTGCAGCAGAGCGGCTGCAAACACATTTTGTGCAAAACAAGACCAGCCCTGCAGTTACTTATCCTGTACGATAATTGCTGTGACGAGTGACACGGTAATGACGTCAGATACCCGCCCGGCCGCGCCTGCGTTTTTCCAAACACTCCCAGAAAATGGTCAGTTGACACCCAGAAACGCCCACTTCATGTCAATCTCCTTGCGATCGGCTGTGCGATTGGAATCGTCGCTAGAACCAGTGCAAAACTACAATGGACTTCGTACCCGTACGACGCGTGTGCGCATTGCTGTGCATACGCATGCACAGATTAGCCATTTTTTTCACTGATCACAACGCAGCGAACAACTCAGAATGATCCCCTAAGTTCACTAATTAGCCAATTAACATGATAGCGAGAGGATTCATAGCCTGTGCTACTCGGAGGAACATTTCAGTGAAAACCCAATCTAAATCAGTACAGTAGTTTTTGAGTTTATGGCGAACATACATACTAACTATGTGTATATATATATATATATATATATATATATATATATATATATATATATAAATAAATAAATAAAAGGAGATTTATGGTAAGACTTACCATTGTTAAATCTCTGTGAGGTACACTGGATTCCACAGGGAATAACATCGGGGTGTAGAGTTGGATCTTGATCCGAGGCACCAACAGGCTAAAGCTTTGACTGTTCCCAGGATGCACTGCACAGCCTCCTCTATATTCCTACCTCCAAGCACTGGAGCTCAGTTTTGTTAACCAGTCCAATGCAGTAGCAGGTAAGAGAGAAGGTAGATGTAAGCCACAGAGAACCACATTCTCACGACAGGAGAAGGTATCAGCGGCTAATGAAACAACAAAGAAGCTAAGTGCGTCAGGGTGGGCGCCCTGTGGAATCCAGTGTACCTCGCAGAAAGAGATTTAACAATGGCAAGTCTTACCATAAATTTACTTTTCTGCAGCAGGGTACACTGGTATTCCACAGGGAATAACATCGGGGATGTCCTAAAGCAGTTCCTCATGGGAGGGGACGCACTGTAGTGGGCACAAGAACCCGGCATCCAAAGGAAGCATCCTGGGAGATGGAAGTATCAAAGGCATAGAACCTGATGAACGTGTTCACTGAGGACCACGTAGCCGCCTTGCACAATTGTTCTGCAGACGCGCCACGGCGGGCCGCCCAAGAAGGTCCAACCGACCGAGTAGAATGGGCCTTAATAGCAGCAGGAGCTGGAAGACCAGCCTGCGCATAAGCTTGTGCAATCACCATTCTAATCCATCTGGCCAAAGTTTGCTTATTCGCAGGCCAGCCACGTTTGTGAAAACCAAAAAGAACAAAAAGAGAATCTGACCTCCTGATGGAGGCAGTCCTCTCCACATATATACGGAGAGCCTGTACTACATCCAAAGACCACTCTTTGGAGAATAAATCAGGGGAGATAAAGGCCGGAACCACAATCTCTTGGTTAAGGTGGAAAGAGGACACCACCTTAGGTAGATAACCAGGGCAAATTCAAAGAACTGCACGGTCACGGTGAAAAATCAGAAAGGTTGAATGACAGGACAAAGCTCCTAAGTCTGACACCCTCCTAGCAGAGGCAATAGCCAGCAGAAACACGACCTTAAGGGTAAGGCATTTAAGGTCCGCAGACTCCAGAGGTTCAAATGGAGACTCTTGTAGGGCATCAAGAACAACAGACAGATCCCATGAAGGGACATAGGGAAGCTGAATCCGTAAAACACCCTGAGTGAAAGTATGAACATCAGGAAGAGACGCAATTTTTCTTTGAAACCACACCAACAAGGCAGAAATATGAACCTTGAGGGAGGCCAAACGAAGGCCTAAGTCCAGGCCTTGTTGCAGAAAAGCCAAAAGTCTGGCAGTGCTGAACTTGTATGCATCATAATTCTTGTTAGCACACCAGGTGAAGTAAGAATTCCAGATAAATCCGAGCCGAAGCCGGTTTACGGGTCTTCAACATAGTTTGAATGACCACCTCAGAGAATCCTTTGGCCCTCAGTAGTGAAGCTTCAAGAGCCACGCTGTCAAAACCAGTCGAGCCAGATCCTGGTAGACACAAGGGCCCTGAATGAGGAGGTCTGGGCGTTGAGGAAGTAGAAGAGGACGCTCTATCGAGAGACCCTGCAGGTCTGAGAACCAATGCCGTCTGGGCCACGCTGGAGCGATTAGAAGTAGTATTCCTCCTTCTTGCTTGAACTTCCGAATTACCCTGGGCAGTAGTGACACTGAAGGGAACACGTATGGCAGCCGAAAGTTCCATGGAATTGCCAGTGTGTCCACGAACGCTGCTTGAGGATCCCTTGTCCTTGCTCCGAAGACCGGACCCTTGTGATTGTGTCGAGAGGCAATCAGGTCTACATCTGGTAGCCCCCACTTGTCCACTAGGAGTTGAAATACTTCCGGATGAAGACCCACTCTCCGGCGTGTACATCCTGATGACTGAGGAAGTCTGTTTCACAGTTGAGGAACCCCGGAATGAACACTGCCGATATGACTGGCAGATGGCGTTCCGCCAATTGAAGAATTTTTGACACTTCCATCATTGCCATGCGGCTTTGAGTGCCGCCTTGATGATTTATGTACGCCACCATGGTGGCATTGTCCGACTGTACTTGAACAGGCCTGTTCTGTACCAGAGGCAGGGCAAGGTTCAGAGCATTGAACACTGCCCGCAATTCCAGAATATTTATCGAGAGGAGAGATTCCTCCCTGGTCCATCGACCCTGGAGAGAGTGTTGCTCCAACACCGTGCCCCAACCCCGCAGACTGGCATCCGTTGTCAGGAGGACCCAGTTGGAGATCCAGAAGGGATGACCCCCTGCTCAATTGTTGGTCCTGTAACTATCAGGTCAGTGACTGATGAACCTCCAGAGTCAAGGAAATCATGTGAGATCTGAATCGGTGAGGCAAGCCATCCCACTTGTAAAGGATTAACCTCTGCAGAAGGCGGGAATGAAATTGAGCGTACCCTACCATGTCGAAAGCAGACACCATGAGGCCTAGTACTTGCATCGCAGAGTGTATCGACACTCTTGGGCGAGAAAGGAAGTATCTTCTCCGGTCCTGAAGCTTCAGGACCTTCTCTGGAGACAAGAACAAGCGTTGGTTGCGTGCATCCAGTAATGTCCCCAGGTGCACCATCCTCTGAGCAGGGACCAGTGAGGACTTCTTCCAATTGATGAGCCACCCGTGTGCTTGTAGGAATTGGACCGTCAGTTCCAAATGACAGATGAGAACCTCTGGGGAGTTCACCAGGAACAACAAGTTGTCCAGATACAACAGGGATCCTGATTCCTTGCCAACAGAGAATGACTGCCATGACTTTGGTGAAGATCCGAGGAGCTGTAGTCAGTCCAAAGGGCAAGGCTTGGAATTGATAATGTAGGTTGCCAATAGCAAACCGCAGATATTGCTGATGTGACATGGCAATAGTAGTGTGTAGGTAAGCATCCTGCATGTCCAGGGATACCATGTAATCCTTGGGCGCCAAAGCCAGAACAATAGAGCGAAGAGTTTCCATACGGAATTTGGATACCTTCACAAATTTGTTCAAAGATTTGAGGCTGAGAATAGGTCGGGAGGATCCATTTGGCTTCGGAACTAGAAACAGCGTTGGATAGTACCCCTTGCCTCTCTGAGACAGAGGCACCGGCACTATCACTCTTGTGTCCAGGAGGGATTGTACAACCAAACGTAGAGTTTGTGCTTTTAATGTATCCGAAGGGATAACCTTCGAGCAAAACTGCCGAGGGGGGCGTTTCTTGAAAGAGATGGCGTATCCGTGAGAGGCGACTTCCAGCACCCAGGCATCTGAGGTGGTCTTTAACTATACCTGGGTGAACTGTAGAAGTCAGCCCCCCACCCTGGGGTCATGCAGCAGGGTTGTCTGATTTGGAAGCAGGCTGACAGGCGGCCCAAGCACGTTTAGGTTTGGGCTTAGAGGATTTGGAAGCGCAAGTTTGTCTCGGGTACGCCTGACCCTTTACTTTACCTGGAGGTCGAAAGGAACAAAAAGTGGTACTCTTAGCCTTCGGAGCCGAAGGATTAGTACTTGGGAGACATGCAGTCTAGTCAGAATCTAGTTCAGATCTTCCCCAAATAGTATATCTCCCTTAAAAGGGAGCACCTCCAAGGTCTTCTTAGAGTCCAGGTCCACACACCAGGACCGTAACCACAGAATCCGGCAGACCAGTATGGACGTAGTAGACGCCTTGGCCGCCATAACCCCTGCATCAGAGGCTGCCTCCTGAATGTAATGGGAGGCTGTGGTAATATATGATAGACATAGTCTGGCATTATCAGGAAAATTCAGAGGTAGCTCTGCCTCAACTGCTTGAACCCAGGCTTCAATACCTTTTGCAGCCCAAGAGGCTGCCATAGTGGGTCTATGTACAGCACCAGCAAGAATATGTAAATAGACTTCAAGCATCCCTCCACACGCTTATCATGTCGGTTCCTTCAGAGAAGTGACGGTTGTGACAGGCAGAGTAGATCACACCACAAGACGGGCCACATGCAAGTCCACTGGTGGTGGGGTTTCCCACTTGGTACTTAACTCTGCAGAGATAGGATAATGAGCTAGCATCTTTTTAGACAGGGAAAATTTCTTTCCTGGAGACTCCCAGGATTCCTGACGTATGTCATCTAAATGGTCAGAATGTGGTAAAACTTAGTAACCTTCTGACAATTGAACTTATCAGGTTTCTTAGACGTATCTGGAGGGTCAGTCTCATCATCAATCTGAAGAATCAGCTTGATAGCCTCCACTAGGTCAGGAACATCAACATGCTTTGCAGATTCCACATAAGAAGCAGCTGTATCAATGTGTGAGGGATCGGTGTATTCCCCATCTTCATTGGATGAAGTATCCAAAACATGAGTAGATTTTGAGGCAGAAATGGCCTGCTTAGATGACCCTTTGGTCCCAGTAGGGCGAGGGTTAGGCTTTTGTTTAACCAAGGACTGATTTAATTGCTGTAACTGAGCTGACAGAGTATCCGCCCATGGCGGATTAACTTCAGGGACAATATGTGGCTGTTATGGCACAGGAGGTCCCACAGGGAGCGTAAGTCGTGTTACAAGCGTAGTCATCAGATTTGAAAAAGCTGCCCAAGAACACCCAGTACCTGGACCCTCAGCTGAAATTTTTTCCTCAGGTAAAACCATGGCATCTGCACTGCATAAAGCTGGAGCGTCCACGGAGTTCCCACCCTGTGTAGCAGACATTATTGGGAATGTAGCCTTAGGGTGTAACAGTACAATATAGCCAGACAAACCCAATACCTGACAAAAAAAACCCTTGTGTTATGTGACCGCAAATGCAGAGCACAAACAGAGGATTTAAGCGGTATGAGGTGACCGAAACACAGTGAAAAATAATAAACAGCATATCCTGTGGAACACTATACAGTATATGAGACCCTGACGCACTTAGCCCCCTAGGGTACAGAATATAGTGATAGCAATATGTGAGATACACAGAATAGAATCTACACAGCAGCTATAGGCACACACAGTCAATGTACAATGCAGACATTATTACATATAAACAATAAAACCACTGGACTAGCAATACAGCTATGTATATATACAGATAATAAGAATTTACTTACCGATAATTCTATTTCTCGTAGTCCGTAGTGGATGCTGGGGACTCCGTAAGGACCATGGGGATTAGCGGCTCCGCAGGAGTCTGGGCACAAAAGTAAAGCTTTAGAACCACCTGGTGTGCACTGGCTCCTCCCCCTATGACCCTCCTCCAAGCCTCAGTTAGGATACTGTGCCCGGACGAGCGTACACAATAAGGAAGTATTTTGAATCCCGGGTAAGACTCATACCAGCCACACCAATCACACCGTACAACTCGTGATCTAAACCCAGTTAACAGCATGATAACAGAGGAGCCTCTAGAAAAGATGGCTCACTACAGCAATAACCCGATTTTTTTGGTAACAATAACTATGTACCAGTATTGCAGACAATCCGCACTTGGGATGGGCGCCCAGCATCCACTACGGACTACGAGAAATAGAATTATCGGTAAGTAAATTCTTATTTTCTCTAACGTCCTAAGTGGATGCTGGGGACTCCGTAAGGACCATGGGGATTATACCAAAGCTCCCAAACGGGCGGGAGAGTGCGGATGACTCTGCAGCACCAAATGAGAGAACTCCAGGTCCTCCTCAGCCAGGGTATCAATTTTGTAGAATTTTACAAACGTATTTGCTCCTGACCAAGTAGCTGCTCGGCAAAGTTGTAAAGCCGAGACCCCTCGGGCAGCCGCCCAAGATGAGCCCATCTTCCTTGTGGAGTGGGCATTTACAAATTTTTGGCTGTGGCAGGCCTGCCACAGAATGTGCAAGCTGAATTGTACTACAAATCCAACGAGCAATAGTCTGCTTAGAAGCAGGAGCACCCAGCTTGTTGGGTGCATACAGGATAAACAGCGAGTCAGATTTTCTGACTCCAGCCGTCCTGGAAACATATATTTTCAGGGCCCTGATAACGTCTAGCAACTTGGAGTCCTCCAAGTCCCTAGTAGCCGCAGGCACCACAATAGGTTGGTTCAGGTGAAACGCTGAAACCACCTTAGGGAGAAACTGAGGACGAGTCCTCAATTCCACCCTGTCCGAATGGAAAATCAGATAAGGGCTTTTACAGGATAAAGCCGCCAATTCTGACACGCGCCTGGCCCAGGCCAGGGCCAACAGCATGACCACTTTCCATGTGAGATATTTTAACTCCACAGATTTAAGTGGTTCAAACCAATGTGACTTTTGGAACCCAAAAACTACATTGAGATCTCAAGGTGCCACTGGAGGCACAAAAGGAGGCTGTATATGCAGTACCCCTTTTACAACGTCTGAACTTCAGGGACTGAAGCTAGTTCTTTTTGGAAGAAAATTGACAGGGCCGAAATTTGAACCTTAATGGACCCCAATTTCAGGCCCATAGACACTCCTGTTTGCAGGAAATGTAGGAATCGACCCAGTTGAATTTCCTCCGTCGGGCCTTACTGGCCTCGCACCACGCAACATATTTTCGCCAAATGCGGTGATAATGTTTTGCGGTTACAGCCTTCCTGGCTTTGATCAGGATAGGGATGACTTGATCCGGAATGCCTTTTTTCCTTCAGGATCCGGCATTCAACCGCCATGCCGTCAAACGCAGCCGCGGTAAGTCTTGGAACAGACAGGGTCCTTGCTGGAGCAGGTCCCTTCTTAGAGGTAGAGGCCACGGATCCTCCGTGAGCATCTCTTGAAGTTCCGGTTACCAAGTCCTTCTTGGCCAATCCGGAGCCACGAATATAGTGCTTACTCCTCTCCATCTTATCAATCTCAGTACCTTGGGTATGAGAGGCAGAAGAGGGAACACATACACTGACTGGTACACCCACGGTGTTACCAGAGCGTCTACAGCTATTGCCTGAGGGTCCCTTGACCTGGCGCAATACCTGTCGAGTTTTTCCCAACGGTTTATAATCATGTGGAAGACTTCTGGGTGAAGTCCCCACTCTCCCGGGTGGAGGTCGTGTCTGCTGAGGAAGTCTGCTTCCCAGTTGTCCACTCCCGGAATTGCTGACAGTGCTATCACATGATTTTCCGCCAAGCGAAGAATCCTTGCAGCTTCTGCCATTGCCCTCCTGCTTCTTGTGCCACCCTGTCTGTTTACGTGGGTGACTGCCGTGATGTTGTCCGACTGGATCAACACCGGCTGACCTTGAAGCAGAGGTCTTGCTAAGCTTAGAGCATTGTAAATGGCCCTTAGCTTAAGGATATTTATGTGAAGTGATGTCTCCAGGCTTGACCATAAGCCCTGGAAATTCCTTCCCTGTGTGACTGCTCCCCAGCCTCGCAGGCTGGCATCCGTGGTCACCAGGACCCAGTCCTGAATGCCGAATCTGCGGCCCTCTAGAAGATGAGCACTCTGCAACCAACACAGGAGGGACACCCTTGTTCTTGGTGACAGGGTTATCCGCTGATGCATCTGAAGATGCGACCCGGACCATTTGTCCAGCAGGTCCCACTGGAAAGTTCTTGCGTGGAATCTGCCGAATGGGATTGCTTCGTAGGAAGCCACCATTTTACCCAGAACCCTTGTGCATTGATGCACTGAGACTTGGCTCGGTTTTAGGAGGTTCCTGACTAGCTCGGATAACTCCCTGGCTTTCTCCTCCGGGAGAAACACCTTTTTTTCTGGACTGTGTCCAGGATCATCCCTAGGAATAGAAGACGAGTCGTCGGAACCAGCTGCGATTTTGGAATATTGAGAATCCAATCGTGCTGCCGCAACACTACCTGAGATAGTGCTACACCGACCTCCAACTGTTCCCTGGATCTTACCCTTATCAGGGAATCGTCCAAGTAAGGGATAACTAAAATTCCCTTCCTTCGAAGGAATATCATCATTTCGGCCATTACCTTGGTAAAGACCCGGGGTGCCGTGGACCATCCATACGGCAGCGTCTGAACTGATAGTGACAGTTCTGTACCATAAACCTGAGGTACCCTTGGTGAGAAGGGTAAATTTGGACATGAAGGTAAGCATCCTCGATGTCCCGAGACATCATGTAGTCCCCTTCTTCCAGGTTCGCAATCACTGCTCTGAGTGACTCAATCTTGAATTTGAACCTCTGTATGTAAGTGTTCAAAGATTTTAGATTTAGAATCGGTCTCACCGAGCCGTCCGGCTTCGGTACCACAACAGTGTGGAATAATACCCCGTTCCCTGTTGCAGGAGGGGTACCTTGATTATCACCTGCTGGGAATACAGCTTGTGAATGGCTTCCAAAACTGTCTCCCTGTCAGAAGGAGACATCGGTAAAGCCGACTTTAGGAAACGGCGAGGGGGAGACGTCTCGAATTCCAATTTGTACCCCTGAGATATCACTGAAGGATCCAGGGGTCTACTTGCGAGTGAGCCCACTGCGCGCTGAAATTGATTGAGACGGGCCCCCCACCGTGCCTGATTCTGCTTGTAAAGCCCCAGCGTCATACTGAGGGCTTGGCAGAGGCGGGAAAGGGTTTCTGTTCCTGGGAACTGGCTGATTTCTGCAGCCTTTTTCCTCTCCCTCTGTCACGGGGCAGAATGAGGAACCTTTTTCCCGCTTGTCCACAAAAAGACTGCGCCTGATAATACGGCGTCTTCTCATGTTGCTTCCAAATGCCGTTTGAAATCCGCATCACCTGACCACTGTCGTGTCCATAACCCTCTACTGGTAGAAATGGACAACGCACTTAGACTTGATGCCAGTCGGCAAATATTCCGCTGTGCATCACGCATATATAGAAATGCATCTTTTAAATGCTCTATAGGCAAAAATATACTGTCCCTATCTAGGGTATCAATATTTTCAGTCAGGGAATCCGACCACGCCAACCCAGCACTGCACATCCAGGCTGAGGCGATTGCTGGTCGCAGTATAACACCAGTATGTGTGTAAATACATTTTAGGATACCCTCCTGCTTTCTATCAGCAGGATCCTTAAGGGCGGCCATCTCAGGAGAGGGTAGAGCCCTTACAAGCGTGTGAGCGCTTTATCCACCCTAGGGGGTGTTTCCCAACGCACCCTAACCTCTGGCGGGAAAGGATATAATGCCAACAACATTTTAGAAATTATCAGTTGTTATCGGGGGAAACCCACGCATCATCACACACCTCATTTAATTTCTCAGATTCAGGAAAACTACAGGTAGTTTTTCCTCACCGAACATAATACCCCTTTTTGGTGGTACTCGTATTATCAGAAATGTGTAAAACATTTTTCATTGCCTCCATCATGTAACGTGTGGCCCTACTGGAAGTCACATTTGTCTCTTCACCATCGACACTTGAGTCAGTATCCGTGTCGGCGTCTATATCTGCCATCTGAGGTAACGGGCGCTTTAGAGCCCCTGACGGCCTATGAGACGTCTGGACAGGTACAAGCTGAGTAGCCGGCTGTCTCATGTCAACCACTGTCTTTTATACAGAGCTGACACTGTCACGTAATTCCTTCCAACAGTTCATCCACTCAGGTGTCGACCCCCTAGGGGGTGACATCACTATTACAGGCAATCTGCTCCGTCTCCACATCATTTTTCTCCTCATACATGTCGACACAAACGTACCGACACACAGCACACACACAGGGAATGCTCTGATAGAGGACAGGACCCCACTAGCCCTTTGGGGAGACAGAGGGAGAGTTTGCCAGCACACACCAGAGCGCTATATATATACAGGGATAACCTTATATAAGTGTTTTTCCCCTTATAGCTGCTGTATTGTTTATACTGCGCCTAATTAGTGCCCCCCTCTCTTTTTAACCCTTTCTGTAGTGTAGTGACTGCAGGGGAGAGCCAGGGAGCTTCCCTCCAACGGAGCTGTGAGGGAAAATGGCGCCAGTGTGCTGAGGAGATAGGCTCCGCCCCCTTATCGGCGGCCTTTTCTCCCGTTTTTCTATGTATTCTGGCAGGGGTTAAATGCATCCATATAGCCCAGGAGCTATATGTGATGCATTTTTTGCCATCCAAGGTGTTTTTATTGCGTCTCAGGGCGCCCCCCCCCAGCGCCCTGCACCCTCAGTGACCGGAGTGTGAAGTGTGCTGAGAGCAATGGCGCACAGCTGCAGTGCTGTGCGCTACCTTGTTGAAGACAGGACGTCTTCTGCCGCCGATTTTCCGGACCTCTTCTGTCTTCTGGCTCTGTAAGGGGGCCGGCGGCGCGGCTCTGGGACCCATCCATGGCTGGGCCTGTGATCGTCCCTCTGGAGCTAATGTCCAGTAGCCTAAGAAGCCCAATCCACTCTGCACGCAGGTGAGTTCGCTTCTTCTCCCCTTAGTCCCTCGATGCAGTGAGCCTGTTGCCAGCAGGTCTCACTGAAAATAAAAAACCTAAAACTAAACTTTTCACTAAGCAGCTCAGGAGAGCCACCTAGTGTGCACCCTTCTCGTTCGGGCACAAAATCTTAACTGAGGCTTGGAGGAGGGTCATAGGGGGAGGAGCCAGTGCACACCAGGTGGTTCTAAAGCTTTACTTTTGTGCCCAGACTCCTGCGGAGCCGCTAATCCCCATGGTCCTTACGGAGTCCCCAGCATCCACTTAGGACGTTAGAGAAATAACATGAACAGTAAAAACTGGATGTATATCACAGGATACTTGTACTAAATATTACTGTAGTAATGCACTTGTTCTTAACTAACGCTGTCTAAACGACATGTAGAATACTTAAGTGTCCTACAAATGCACAGCGCTGATGAGGCAGGCGGCTTTACAGAGGAGACTTCACCAAGCAGTCCCAGAATCAGCGCAGCTCTGTGTAATGGCGCCCAAACGCTGACAGGGAGTGAGGGAGAGAGAGATGCAGCTCTAGGGCGGGAACACCAGCAGTAGATGGCGCCCAGAGCTGGGGGAGGGGCTACAGGTCAGCGCCTTATCCCCTCTGCTGGACTTCACCACCGGGTACTATGGAGCCTATAACAAACGGATTTTGGTAAATCCGACATGTGCTCCTTGCCCTGGTGGATATAGTGGGGTCCCTGTGCAGTACAGTGTCCATGCCAGCGGTGCGGTCCGTCTCCTGGGAGCGTGTCTGCATCGCGATTTCGGTGGGTCCCACCTGGGGGACCCTCTTACCTCCTCCCTGAAGAGCGGCCACGCGATCCAGGAGAGCAGCAGCGGTGATGTGTGCCTTATGGGAACTGGAGCACCTCCGCTGCAAGTACCCGGCAACCAGGAACGTGGGAGTATACAGCGCCGCTGGGGGAGGTGAGGGAGCCATAGTACGATATGTCAGTGTGACATATAGCATCTAGTAACTGTTCTGCGGCCCTAGAAGTCTTCTTTCTCAGAAAAGCTTATTAGGGCTGCCTAGCGCAGCCCATCCTGTTAGCTGCAGGCACCAACTTACAAACAGCTCCTGTGCATGGAGGCGTGGATATAGAGGAGGTGGTGCAGTGCATCCTGGGAACAGTCAAATATTTAGCCTTAGATCAAGATCCAACTCTACACCCCGATGTTATTCCCTGTGGAATACCAGTGTACCCCGCTGCAGAAATATACATACATACAGTATAGCAGTGTCTACCCGTCGTTGCAGAGTCCTTCCTTTTATTCAACGATCCATCTTTTTCCCAGTTTTTTGGTTCACTCGTGTCTTAATATTTTCTGTAGTAAATGATTTTTATTTTCTTGTTTAGCAATTCTCAGTCTGTAACTACGTCTTTGTAATCTGCATTATGGGTCTTATTACTGTTGTCAACTATAGAGTATGTTGTTACTGACACGGGAGACCCACGTATAACTGACCACGTGAGAAGACCGCACCGGTGACATCAGAGTACTGACCTTGTGCTTTGTTTTTTGTCATTCCATAACATATCCCAATGGGAAATTGGTAGCGCTTAAATAGAAGTTGCATTTCTGATTGGCACTGTACAATCTCGTTGCTTATGTAAGCGCAGCTCATTACTGCGCGCATCTCTCCCTAGCTGGACACAGAAGTCCTACATTGCCCTCTCGTCCAGCGATTCTAGAATTTTTCAACAGGTTCGATTTTGCTTCAGGCATTTTACCGAATCAACGATGAATTCATGTATTATGTGGATGGGGAACCTCACCCGGTTGTCTGTGAGATCAGTCTGCCTGCTTAGAGCTGTGCAGGCAGTGTGGCGGCCACCCCTTCCCTCTCCGTCAGTCTGCTCCTGCACTGGGGTCCTCGGAGCCTGACAGGCACAAGCTCCACCCCCACCAGGATCTGCAGATATATCTATAGCCGGATCGGGCAGTGTATTGTGCATACACACTGTCCGATCCGTCGAGACTGACATCACGAACTGAGGGGGCATTTACATGCTACCCACCCAACTGACCCCATCAAACTTCGATGGCTAGTGCAGGAAGTGTTCGGGTGGTAGACGACTGCCCATACACACAGAATGATGCACCAATATCTCTGTAGATATATTGGGATTGTATGTGCTGCAGGGCTGACGAGCTATATCGCCCAGTGTGTACACACCTTAATTTGTAGCCTAATTGTATTTTCTAAAATGTCCTCACATCTTTTTTTCTCATACGTCCTAGAGTATGCTGGGGACGACATCAAGACCATGGGGTATAGACGGGATCCGCAGGAGACATGGGCACTCTAAAGACTTTTCATTGAGTGTGAACTGGCTCCTCCCTCTATGCCCCTCCTCCAGACCTCAGTTTTAGAAATGTGCCCAGGCAGACTGGATGCACTCTGAGGAGCTCTACTGAGTTTCTCTGAAAAGACTTACGTTAGGTTTTTTATTTTCAGGGAGATCTGCCGGCATCAGACCGCCTGCTTCGTGGGACTGAGGGGGCAGAAGCAGAACCAACTTCCTCAGAGTTTCATGGCTCTGTTTCTGGCTGACAGGACACCATTAGCTCCTGAAGGGAACTGAATGCTAGCCGTGTCTAGATGCTCCCACAGCACGCCGTCACCCCCCTCACAGAGCCAGAAGACAGGTGAGTATAAGAATGATCTTCTATCAAGTAAGGGACGGCTGATGTGCGGCACGGCTGGCGGGAGCACAAATACCTCAAACTGGCTAAAAGAGGACATAAGTTGCCGCTGGCACAGCCCTACCCCGCCAGTATAAATATTACAGTGCTTGTATGAGTGTAAGGTGTGGGTCTGTCCCAGAGCCAGCCCTAGGTATAGGCAAACTAGGCAATTGCCTAGGGCATCTGGCATGCCTAGGGGCACAAGCAGCTTCTGCTGATTAAAATGATATGTGGCATGCCTATATTCTGCGTGTAGCATTTCATATGCAGATACAGCCACAGTCGCACACAGTATATAAGCATGCCGCATATCATTTTAATCAGCAGAAGCTGCTTGTGCATCCTAGCCACATAGCAATGCAAATAAGATGCATTTTCACAAAAAATAGGGACCCGACGTAAGCAGAGCTGCCAGTTGACTCACACCAGTTACTATGTGTCATTATGTGTAAAAGGGCATTAATAATGTGTAGAAACATGTTTTTTGTGGAACCGCACTAGTTAAACAATATTACTAACGTACCAAAATAAATGTTAACAATGACATACCAATATACATGCAGTTATTAAGTAGTTCTAGAACTGCTAATGATTGGCGGTGCTCCCAGGAATTTTGTAGGTTATACTACAATTGGAAAAGACAAGAGGAAAAGACAAAAAAACCCTTGTTTGGGAGCACTCATTTGAAAAGATAAGGATAATATGTATAGTGAAAGATATTAAGACATAACCTTTATTTTAGTCCTTGAATAAAAATAAATTTTGGACAGAAAATTGGGACTCGTGTGGGTAAAAATCTTGTTTAACCTTTTTAGCAAATGAGGTACAAGATGATAAAGATGGTGAAAATATCAGTGGAGTAGTGAGGGATACCAAATGGTCTCATTGAGATACAGGGTATCCAGAAAATCACTGTACTAGCCTGGATTAAGGATATCAATGATAGAAGCAGTATGGGCAATATTCTGAGTTAGGTCAAGGTAGATCTCAAGGGGAATAGGAGGCTCTCGCGACCAAGCCCACCCAGGTGAAACGTACGTCGAGAGAGACGTCCTTCGGTGACGTCATCGCGGCAACGCCCAGTCCGGAAGCGGGCGGCCGCGTCCTTCACTGACGCCGGGGGATCCCTGGAGAACACTGGCCGCACACATTGCGGCCGCGGTAATACACCCTAGACCACCCAGGACTTGATTCATTTCTCCCCCCCTCCAAACAACCTGCTCCCTGCAGTAAAATTGTATAGCAATAGGAGCAGTACAAATAGAACTTATAAGATTGTTTATATTCTACATCTTATTACTTCCCCGCCTATGCCTCAATGGATATCATTTATAGCCCTGCCATTTACTTTTTACATTAATGTATTTTTTCTATTTTTATGGTCTTCATGAATAGCAGCATTTAAGTGCAAAATACTTTCTATTATTCTGTATTGTTATGTCAGTCCTCAAGAGGATGCAATTATGTATCTATTTGTGAGCCAGCCCTGAGCTCTAAAACCTATATATTCTTCATTTATTTACTGATTTTTGTTTCCATGGAGCAAGCAATATTGCACATTTTGTGTTTAAAAATTCTCTGTGAGCCAGCCTTGAGCTCATAAATTGTATTGTGGGTTTCTCCCATTTAGCAAACAACCCTGCACTCGCAGAACATAACATATTAGTCTATTACTTTGCATCTATTTTATTTCTGTTAACCACATTTTTTTCTGTTTAACACTCTTCTGGAAATACCATTTCATACCATTTTTGTGCTGATTTATGTAAAATACAGTAAGGAGAATGTGACCCTCTGTTCCCCCTTATTAACGGCCCACGGCCATACTACCCTGAATACGCCCGATCTTGTCCGATCTCGGAAGCTAAGCAGGTATGGCCTGGTCAGTATTAGGAAGGGGAACCTCCTGAGAATACCAGGTGCAGTGGGCCATTTTTAAGGGAGAAACCTGCATCCTATAAACCCCCATACACACTCTCTAATCTGGAAAAACTATCTCAGACCATCATGGTATTGATTCATTAGAGTACAGAAAATAGAAGTGTCTCTCCCTCTCTTTTCCATTTCTTTTTGATAACGGCCCACTGCCATACTACCCTGAATATGCCCGATTTCATCTGATCTCGGAAGCTAAACAGGCATGGCCTGGCCAGTACTAGGACGGGAAACCTCCTGAGAATACCAGGTGCAGTGGGCCCAGTGTTACCTACCCCACCACATTAAACCCCCCCACCCCCCCTCCTCTTCCACCAAGGGAAGCTCGATCACATTCCTTGCTCCACCCTTCTCGCATTCCCCTTAAGATCTACCTTGACCTAACTCAGAATATTGCCCATACTGCTTCTATCATTGATATCCTTAATCCAGGCTAGTACAGTGATTTTCTGGATACCCTGTATCTCAATGAGACCATTTGGTATGCCTCACTACTCCACTGATATTTTCACCATCTTTATCATCTTGTACCTCATTTGCTAAAAAGGTTAAACAAGATTTTTACACACACAAGTCCCAATTTTCTGTCCAAAATTTCTTTTTATTCAAGGACTAAAATAAAGGTTATGTCTTAATATCTTTCACTATACATATTATCCTTATCTTTTCAAATGAGTGCTCCCAAACAAGGGTTTTTTGTCTATTCCTCTTGTCTTTCCCATTAATAATGTGTAACATATGTGTAAGGGGCTCTATGTCTGTCATTATGTGTATAAGGGCACTAATAATGTGCGTCATATGTGTAAGGGACATTGTGTGTGTCATTATGTGTATAAGGGCATTAACAATGAGGCATATATGTAAGGGAAATTATGTGTATAAGGACATTAATAAGAGTTGGCATAATGTGTAAGGCGCATTATGTTTATAAGGACATTAATAATGTGTGTCATGTGTAAGGGGCATTACTGTGTGGTATTATGTGTATAAATACATTACCAATGTGTGGCATTATGTGTTTAAGGTGCTCTACTGTGTGGCATTATGTGTATAAGGTGCTCTACTGTGTGGCGTAATGTATAGAAAGGGCACTACTGTGTGGTCTAATGTAAATAAAGAGCAATATGGTGTGGTGTAATGTGAATAAGGAGCAATTCAGTATGATGGTATGTGAATGAGGGGCACTACTGTGAGGAGTAACGTATATAAGGTAATGTGATACTACTGTGTGATGTAATGTGAATAAGGGACACTATTGTATGATAAATTGTGAATAAAGTTGCATTACTGTGAAGCATAATTTGAATTGGGGGTACTATTGTCTGGCCATGCCCCTTGCTAGCAAAAACACATACCTTTTTGGGCTGTGCACCGAATGTGCACACTGTTCTTATTTAAATTACAGGGGGTAGGAAAAAAAAAAAAAAAGGACTGCTATGGGTGGGGGGGTGATGGTGCTGGGAAAGGGGTGCAGGGTCAGAGGCGGAACTAGTGGTGGTGGTGCTAGGGGGCACCCGCCAAAATCTTGCCTAGGGCATCATATTGGTTAGGGCCGGCTCTGGTCTGTCCCCAAAATAAGTCCCAGTGTGTCTGTGAGTGTGCTGTACACGTGTGTGGCATGTCTGAGGCAGGGAGTTCCTCCCCGGAGGAAGCCATTTTAGGGACACAGAGTTGTAATGTGGTGGTGCTACCGGCACACCAAGAGCCTGCATGGATGAAAGATACGTGACAGTATGCATCTGATTAACCGTAGATTAGATAAGTCTGAATCTAAGGCCGCATGCTGGAGAAAATCTGTGGAAGATGTGATTTTTCAGGATGCTGTTATTCCTTATGCGGGCGGCCCCTCTGGGTCACATAAGAGACCATTTGAAAATGTTGTAAACACTGATACCGACACGGATTCTGACTTGTGTCGACGATAGTGAATCCAGAGAGATAGATCATAAATTGGCAAAAAACATACAATATATGATTGTGGCTATAAGGGACATGTTGGAGGTTACAGAAACCACTCCTGTGCCTCAGGAGAAGGCTTATTTATGTAAGGAAAATAAGTCCAAAGTCACGTTTCCCCCTTCACACAAACTAAATGCTCTGTTTGAGGGATGTGGGTGAATCCTGATAAAAGATTTCGTATTCCCAAAAAGATTCACATAGCTTATCCTTTCCCGGCTGAGGACAGGAAAAAGTGGGAGTCACCCCCTGTGCTAGACAGTGCACTTTCCAGGTTGACAAAGAAGGTAATTCTCCCTGCTCCTGGTACAGCTTCTCTTAAAGAGCCGGCCAACCGCAAAATGGAAACGACATTGAAATCCATTTATGTTACCAATGGTACACTGATCAGGCCCACTATTGCCTGCGCATGGGTGAGTCGCGCTATTGAAAAATAGTCAGAAAGCGTGTCATCAGAAATTGACACGATTGATAAAGATTAGATACTCCTTAAGTTAGGGAATATCAAGGATGCTGCCGCCTACATGCTGGAAGCAATGAAGGATATTGGACTCTTGAGTTCACAGGCCGCTACCATGGCAGTATCGGCTAGGCGGGCGTTGTGGATTCGCTAGTGGAACGCGGATGCAGATTCCAAAAGAAACACAGAGGCTCTCCCATATAAAGGTGAGGCCTTATTTGGCGATGGCCTGGATGCGTTAGCCTCAGCGGCTACCGCAGGTAAGTCGACATCTTTGCCCTCTGTGCCTGCACCGGCAAAAAAGACCTATCACCCACAAATGCAGTCCTTTCGGCCCAATAAATACAAAAAGACGAGAGGTTCCCCTTCTTTGCAGGTAGGGGAAGGGGAAAGAAGCCCACAGCAGCTCCAGGTTCCCAAGAGCAGAAGTCTACCCCTACTTCTGCTAAATCCCCAGCAGGACACTGGAGCTCCCTTGCGTGAGGCCGCTCGGGTGGGGGCATGTCTCAGACTCTTCAGACAGGATTGGATTCTGTCTGGCCTGGATCCCTGGGTGTTGCAAATAGTATCCCAGGGGTACAAGCTGGAGTTTCAAGACGTTCCCCATGCCGATTTTTCAAATCGACCTTGCCAGTTTCTCCGTCAGAAAGAGAAGCAGTAACAGCGGCAATCCAAAAATTATGTCAAGACCAGGTCATAGTCCTGGTACCGTTGTCACAACAAGGGAGGGGTTTTTATTCAAGCCTTTGTGGTCAGACCGATCCTAAATCTAAAGGATCTGAATTGTTACCTAAACAGGTTCAAGTTCAAGATGGAATCACTTAGGGCAGTGATTTCAAGTCTGGAGGAGGGGGGCTACTTGGTGTCGGTGGACATAAAGGATGCTTACCTGCATGTTCCCATTTATCCTCCTCACCAGATTTATCTGAGATTCGCGGTTCAGGATTGCCATTACCAATTTCAGACGTTACCTTTCGGTCTCTCCACGGTGCCGAGGGTTTTCACCAAGGTGATGGCGGAGATGATGGTTCTCCTTCGTCAGTAAGGAGTCAATATAATTCCTTATCTGGACGACCTCCTGATAAAGGCAAGATCCAGGGAGCAGTTGTTACAAAACATATCACTCTCTCTGTCAATACTCCAACAACACGGGTGGATCATAAATTACCCAAAGTCACAGTTGGAACCAACGACAAGGTTGTCTTTCCTGGGCATGATTATGGACACAGAAGTTCAGAGAGTATTTCTTCCGCTGGAAAAGGATTTGGAAATCCAGAAAATGGTAAAACAGATATTGAAACCATCAAGTGTGTCGATCCATCAGTGCATTCGATTGTTGGGGAAGATGGTGGCGGCCTACGAGGCCATACAGTTTGGCAGGTTCCATGCCAGAGTATTCCAGTGGGACCTGTTGGACAAGTGGTCGGGGTCATACCTACACATGCACAGAAAGATAATCCTGTCATCAAAAACCAGGATTTCGATCCTGTGGTGGTTACACAGTTCTCACCTACTAGAGGGACGCAGGTTCGGGATTCAGGACTGGGTCCTGGTAACCACGGACGCAAGTCTCCGAGGCTGGGGAGCAGACTCTCAGGGAGAAAACTTCCAGGGACGTTGGTCACAACAGGAAGCCTGCCTTCACATAAACGTTCTGTAGCTAAGAGCCATTTACAACGGCCTTCAACAAGCGGTACATCTTTTTCAAGACCGTCCCGTGCAGATCCAGGCGGACAATGTAACAGCAGTCGCATACATAAACAGGCAGGGCGGAACGAAAAGCAGAGCGGCAATGGCAGAGGCGACAAAAATCCTCCGCTGGGCAGAAAAACATCTACAAGCTCTGTCGGCAATATTCATTCCGGGAGTAGACAACTGGGAAGCAGACTTCCTCAGCAGGCATGATCTCCATCCAGAAGAGTGGGACCTCCACCAAGAAGTCTTCGCAGAGGTGACAAGTCTTTGGGGAGTTCCTCAAATAGACATGATGGCGTCTCATCTCAACAAGAAGCTTCAGAGATACTGTTCCAGTCGAGAGACCCTCAAGCAGTAGCAGTGGATGCACTGGTGACCCAGTGGGTGTTTCCGTCAATGTAGGTTTTCCCTCCACTTCCGCTGATCCCAAAAGTGCTCAGGATCATAAGAAAAACAAGGGTTCGCGCAATCTTCATTGCCCCAGACTGGCGAAGGAGGGCTTGGTACCCAGATCTTCAGCAGTTACTCATAGGAGATCCTCGGCCTCTTCCTCCTCGGGAGGACCTGCTGCAGCAGGAGCTGTGTGTGTACCAAGACTTACCGCGGCTACATTTGACGGCATGGCTGTTGAGCGCCGTATCCTAACCAGGAAGGGTATTCCCGAGGTCATCCCCACCCTTATTCAGGCCAGAAAGGGAGTAACGTCAAAACATTACCACCGTATTTGGAGAAAATATGTATCTTGGTGTGAATCCAGGAAAGCTACGGAAGAGTTTCATTTAGGACATTTTCTCAATTTTTTGCAGGATGGTGTGGAGGCGGGCCTCCGATTGGCATCAATCAAGGTCCAGATTTCGGCCTTGTCAGTGTTCTTCCAGAAACAATTGGCCTCTCTTCCAGAGGTTCAGACCTTTGTGAAAGGGGTTCTGCACATCCAGCCTCCATTCGTGCCTCCAGTGGCACCATGGGACCTTAACGTGGTATTGCAGTTCCTTCAATCGGATTGGTTTGAGCCTCTACAAAAGATAGAGTTGAAATTTCTCACTTGGAAAGTGGTGATGCTTTTGGCTTTGGCATCCGCAAAGGGGGGTGTCTGAATTGGGGGCCTTGTCTCACAAGAGCCCTTACCTGATCTTCCATGAAGATAGGGCAGAGTTGAGGACTCGTCAACATTTTCTTCCGAAGGTGGTTTCATCTTTCCACATAAACCAACCTATTGTGCCAGTAATTACTGACACATTCACGGATTCAAAATCTCTAGATGTGGTTAGAGCTTTGAAAATCTATGTGGCTAGAACAGCTCGTATACGGAAAACAGAGACTCTATTTGTCCTGTATGATCACAACAAGATTTGCTGTCCTGCTTCCAAGCAGACTATTGCACGCTGGATTAGAAATTCGATTCAGCAAACTCATACTACGGCTGGATTGCCATTACCGACGTCGGTAAAGGCCCACTCCACTAGGAAGGTGGGCTCATCCTGGGCGGCTGGCCGGGGCGTCTCGGCATTACAACTTTGCCAAGCAGCTACTTGGTCAGGGTCAAACACATTTGCTAAGTTCTACAAGTTTGACACCTTGGCCGATGAGGACCTCAAGTTTGGTCAATCGGTGCTGCAGGGTCATCCGCACTCTCCCGCCCGTACTGGAGCTTCGGTATATACCCCATGGTCTTGATGTCGTCCCCAGCATCCTCTACGGACTAGGAGAAAAAGATTTACCGGTAGGTTATCAAAATCCTATTTTTTTTTATTATTATTTACTAACTAGCATGATAGCAAGATGATTCATAGCCTAGTTTATTTGGAGGATCTCAAGGAACATTTCAGTGAAAACCCCATCAAAATCAGTTCAGTACTTGTCAAATTTAACCCGCACATACATACATACATACATACATACATTACTGTGCAAAAGTTTTAGGCAGGCGAGGAAAAAATGCTGCAAAGAATGCTTTCAAAAATAAAAGTGCCAATAGTTTATTTTTATCAATTAACAAAATAAAAATATTTGCTGTGACCACACTTTGCCATCAAAACAGCATCAATTCTTCTAGGTACACTTGCACGCAGTCTTTGAAGGAACTCAGCAGGGCGGTTGTTCCAAACATCTTGGAGAACTAACCACAGGTCTGCGGATGTAGACTGCTCAGATCCTTCTGTCTCTTCCTGTGATCCCAGACTGACTCGATGTTGAGATCAGGGCTCTGTGGGGGCCATATCATCACTTCCAGGAATCCTTGTTCTTCTTTACGCTGAAAATCGTTCTTAATGACATTGGCTGTATGTTTGGTGTCGATGTCCTATTGCAGAATAAATTTGGAGCCAATCAGAAGCCTGCCTGATGGTACTGCATGATGGAGAAGTACCAGACGGTATTATTGTACCGCTCTCCAGCCCTTCGGTGAACAAACTGCCTTCTGTTCCAGGCAAATATTTCACATTGTGACTCACAAGTCCAGAGCACCTGCCGCCGTTTTCTGCATCCCAGGTGCCACGTTTTTGTGCATAGTTGAGTCACTTGGCCGTGTTTCCATGGCGAAGGTATGGCTTTTTGGAAAGAAGTAAGCATGATGTGTCTTTCATCTGATACACTAAGTTTCCTTGGCTGACCATTGCATCTATGGTTCTCAATGTTGCCCGTTTCATCAAAACAGCTTGAACAGCACATCTAGAAACCCCGGTCTGCTTTGAAACCTTTGCCTGGGAGAGACCTGGCTGATGCAGCATAACTACATTGTGTCTTGTTGCTGTGCTCAGTCTTGCCATGGTGTATGACCTGTGACATGAACGGTCTTCCACAACCTCACCTTTGTAGCAGAATTTGTCTGTTCCTCCTACAAAGCTGTTTCTGTTAATGGTTACTCAGTCCTCATTATCCAAAGGTACCAAATTATTGTTGGCATATATAGCCGCAGCTACGAAGAAAACTATATTATCCTAATGGACACATAACGAGCCTGTGACACAGTATGCTGCCCTGATTATCTTACCTTTATCAGAAGGATTGGGTGGAGTGTTTATTAGATGCGGAATCTCGCCACCACACATTGTTACCCTCCCGTTGTCCACCAGAGATCTTCTGCGTAACGTGGTATAACATGGAACTGTGTCCACGAGGACCTCTGCCTTTCTAATCAGTGATGTGGTATTGTCTACACTTACAGTAACCGTCACGGCTTCAATTTATACGAGTTGTCATATTTGTGCCTTTATTGTCTGTTTTATATTCTGCCACTGCAGTGGTTTCTGTGAAAATAAAAAGATTCTAAAGGAAAATGTCTGGACACCTGTCCCTGAGCTGCATCTCAGGAGAACATGGGTCATGCAGCCAGACAACGACCCAACGCACCAGAGTGGTTAACCAATACATGTAAAGTTTCTCTAGCATCCATAAGGGATATTGGGGAACACATTAGTACGATGGGGTATAGACGGGTCCAAAGGAGCCGGTGCACTTTAAATTTCTTCAACTGGGTGTGCTGGCTCCTCCCACAGGTCAGTTTAGAAAAAAGTGCCCTCAGGAGAGGATGCACACTCTGCAGCTCGAGTTTTTCTTCAATTTAAACTTTTACTTATTTCGGCCTGCTGTTTGGGCTTCAACATACCTGTGCCGTGGGAGTTAAGGCTGGGACGGTCACCGGCCTCATGAGGTGCAGAGCCGCTTCCCCGCTGCAGGACCACCGTCCTGAGGGGCTGGGCATGGTGCCTTGGCTGTCGCAGCCGCAGCTTGCCGCACACCCGTAACAGAGCCTGAAGGTGATCGTCCTGGTGAGTACAAATCGAGGACCTCACTAGGCGTATGGGTCCCTCCTGGAGGGGACCTGCAGGTGCCCCTGCGTGAGGCTGGCCGGAGGGGTGTTGTACCAAGCGTTTATGTGAGGCTACACAGACATTGCCAGTATAAAACTTATTAGTAGCTCCGACGCTATAGCTGGAGGTGGAGTTACATCAGAGCGGGCTCAGCTGCATTTTGGCGCCTTCCTCTGCATAAGCAAGAAGCAACCTCATACAGCTCCTCAAAACAGTCACAGGATCACTGGTACCAGGTGTTGAGCGGCTATTGGTGCAGTTTACATTCCTCTGGGGAATTCTCTGTACAGCAGTATCACTGTTATATGTTACTACATAAAACGCTGACAGCCTCACTGGGGCTGCGCAGCGTTGGGTGCGCTGGTATACTCTCTTCTGTGTCTCCTCTCACATGCAATAGGGCAGGCTTGTATTGTATTCAGTCTGTGTTGTATGTGTATTGTTTCTGTCTTTCATTATGTTGAAACAGAAGTCATGCAATGTATGTAATGCTAGATTCTCCCCTAGTTCATCGGGCTCCATATCCTGTGAGCAGTGTAGTCAGTCATCACAAAATGCTAACAACAACAGGGAGGAGAGTCCAGAGCCCTCCTGGCTGGGGGCTATAAAAACTATGATGTCGGATATGTCATCTCAGCTCACTGCAAATGCCAATAAAACACAAGATCTGCAAAAAGCTATCTTAACTGCCAAGGCTGATGCTTCCCATCCCCCGCTGGCTAAAGGTGCACAAAAACGTGCTTTGCCTGCAATCCTATCAGATTCTGATGATGATATACAGGATGATGGGGATGATGTGGATCCCATTAGTGGGGATTCCACCCCTACACAGGGTATTGAACCCCTCATATTGACTATACAGGATGTGTTAAAGCTCCCCCTGGAGGACACTACTAATCAGCAGTCATCTTTTCTCCCACAAGACAAACTGATTTCCTGATTCCAAAGAATTGGACGATTTATTTAAATTAGCCTGGAAAAATCCAGATAAAAAATATCAGGTGTCCAAAAGATTTTTGAATACATTCCCCTTTACCCCTGAATGCAGGAAATTCTGGGAAGAATCTCCAGCAGTAGACGTCTCAGTCTCTCGCCTTTCCAAAAAAACGGTGCTCCCTGCTCCGGGCTCCTTTACGGTAAAGGACCCGGCAGATAGGAAAATTGAGACCACTCTAAAATCTATCTACACTGCTGTAGGAATAGCTCAAAGAGTGGTCATTGCTGGTTGCTGGATGACACGTGCCATTCATACATGGGCTACTCAGACTCAAGAGGGTCTTTCAGGTGATATGACCTTGGTTACTACTGTAACTGTCCTAAAACACATTCAGGACACAGCAAGAGTCCTCTGTGACTCCCTTAAAGAGAGATTGGCAATATAAATGCTAGAACCACTGCTATGGCTGTGTCTGCACACAGAGCCATATGGATGCGTCAGTGGATTGCAGATGCTGACTCCAAATGTAATGTGGAATCTCTTCCCTTCACAGGTGAATGGCTCTTTGGAGGCGAATTGGACGCATGGATCTCCAAAGCTAATGCTGGAAAATCCACGTTTCTTCCCTCAGGGGCTCCGTCTGCTAGATGTACCTACCGGGGACTGTCTACTCAGTCCTTTCGGTCCTCCAGATTTCGATCTAGGACCAGAGGTGCCTCCAACGTATCTAGAGGTACCAGAGGTAAGAATAAGAAACCAGCCATTGCCAGCTCTCAGGAACAGAGCACCAGTTCAGCTTCCGCAAAAACTTCAGCATGGCGGTACCCACCCACCCCGAGGGGATATCGTGGTGGGAGCTCGGTTACGTCACTACAGCCACATCTGGGACAGTTCCTGCCAGGATGCCTGGGTAAGGCACCTTATCTCTCAGGGTTACAAGCTGGAGTTCAATGGTGCTCCTCCCCAACAATTTTTCAAATCAAGCTTACCAGCTTTGGAAAATGTGCGTGTTACGCTACTACTGGCCATCGAAAAGTTGGTCCAGTCCCAGGTCATTGTTCAAGTACCCCTGCTACAGCAAGGACAAGGTTGCTACTCCAGTCTGTTCATAGTGCCAAAACCAGATGGGTCTGTGAGACCCCTTTTGAATCTGAAGACCTTGAATCCTTACCTGAAGGTTTTCAAATTCAAGATGGAATCTTTAAGGGCGGTGATCGCAGGCCTGTAACAACAGGAATTCCTAGTGTCCCTGGATATCAAGGACGCCTACCTCCATATCCCAATTTGGCCTCCTCATCAGGCCTATCTGAGGTTCGCCCTGCTGAACGATCACTACCAGTTTCAGGCGTTACCCTTTGGCCTATCTACAGCTCCGAGGGTGTTCACGAAGGTGATGGCGGAAATGTTTCAGCTCAGAGTCCAGGGGGTCAACGTGGTTCCTTACCTGGATGATCTCCTGATAAAAGCGAGTTCCAGGGAGCTTCTACTGCTCCATATAGATCGCACTATAAAACTTCTGTCTCACCACGGGTGGATCCTCAATCTACCGAAGTCCCACCTGGAGCCATCTCAGCGGCTCCTGTTTCTGGGAATGCTACTAGATACTGTAGCGCAAAGTGTTCCTCCCAGAGGACAAAGCGAGAACACTCCAAGAAATGGTTTACATAGTTCTCCGACCTGCTCGAGTATCCATTCATCCTTGCATAAAATTGTTGGGAAAGATGGTGGCCTCATACGAGGTGATACAGTATGGAAAGTTCCATGCCAGACACTTTCAATTGGACATCCTGAACAAATAGTCTGGTTCCTATCTTCAGATGCACCGAGTGATTCAGCTGTCACCACAGGTCAGAATTTCGCTCCTGTGGTGACTACAGTCTTCCAATCTGCTGGATGGTCGTTGCTTTGGGATTCAGGATTGGATCCTCCTCACGACGGATGCGAGTCTGAGAGGATGGGGAGCTGTCACTCAGGGGGCGCAGTTCCAGGGCAGGTGGTCTGCCCTAGAGGCCCTGCTTCCGATCAACATCCTGGAATTTCGGGCTATCTACAATGCTCTGATTCAGGCTTCCCTTCTACTCTGTGATCGGGCAATCCAGTTTCAGCGGGACAACGCCGCGGCGGTGGCGTACATCAATCGACAAGGAGTAACAAAAAGCAGAGCCTGCATGCGAGAGGTGTCAAGAATACTCCTCAGGGCAGAAAGAATTACAAGAGCACTGTGCGCAATCTTCATCCCAGGAGTGGACAACTGGGAAGCGGACTTCCTGAGTCGCCACAATCTCTACCCAGGGGAGTGGGGACTACACCCTCCAGGTATTTCAACAGATCGACAGGTGGGGTTGCCCCCAGATCGACTTGATGGCGTCTTGCCTCAACAAGAAACTTCACTGCTATTGCTCGCGAACCAGAGACCCTCAGGCGAGCGCAGTGGATGCACTGACATCACCTTGGCCTTACCAGCTGGTCTACCTATTTCCCCCGATTCCGTTGATTCCAAGGGTGCTCAAGAGAATCGCCCATCAGGGAGTGCAGGCAATCCTGACTGCCCCGGATTGGCCCCGAAGAGCGTGGTACGCAGCTCTTCTGGACATGTCCACAGAAGACCCTTGGCCTCTGCCAATAAGAAAGGATCTTCTTCAGCAAGGACCGTTCGTTTACCCGGACTTACGGTGGCTTCGTTTGACGGCATGGAAGTTGAGTGGAACATCCTACCTGACAAAGGTCTTTCCAAAAAAATCATTGCCACTATGGTGCAAGCCAGGAAACCCTTGACATCAAAACACTATCATCATATCTGGCAGAGATATGTCTCCTGGTGCGAGGAATGCACTTATCCGTCTGCAGAGTGCCACTTGGGAAGATTAGATTCCTGCAGGCTGGAGTGGATAAGGGCTTACGTCTGGGATCAATTTTGGTCCAGATTTCAGCTCTTTCGATCTTCTTCCAGAAGAAGTTGGCTATGTTGCCGGAAGTCCAGACCTTCTTGCAAGGTGTACTTCACATACAACCTCCATTTGTGCCACCTACGGCACCTTGGCATTTGGTGTTTTCTACAGTCCTCCTGGTTTGAAAGGTTTTCTAGTCCTCCTGGTTTGAACCTCTAACGACGGTAGAAGATAAGTACCTCACGTGGAAGACAGTGATGTTACTGGCCCTGGCTTCTGCTAGGCGTGTTTCAGAATTGGGGGTCTTATCGTGTAAAAGTCCATACTTGGTCTATTACGAGAACAGAGCAGAGCTCAGGACTAGACAGCAGTTCCTGCCAAAGGTGGTCTCTGCGTTTCACTTGAATCAACCTGCTGCGATTCCATCCAGTTCTGGCACTTCTGCCCCTCCAGAGGCATTGGATGCAGTGCGAGCCTTGAAGATCTATGTCAAGAGGATGGCTCGTGTTAGAAAGACGGATTCCTTGTTCATGCTGTATGATGCAGTATGAATGGTGTGATTGGGCAGTATGAATGGTGTAGTGGTTAGCATTACTGCCTCACAGCACTGAGGTCATGGGTTCGATTCCCACCATGGCTCTAATTGTGTGGCGTTTGTATATTCTCCCCGTATTTACGTGGGTTTCCTCACACAATCCCAAAATATACTGGCAGGTTAATTGTCTCCCAACAAAATTAACCCTAGCATAAATGTGTGTGTGTACATGTATAGATTGTAAGCTCCATTGGGGCAGGGACTGATGTGAATGGCTAAATATTCTCTGTTAAGTGCTGCGGAATATGTGTGCGCTATATAAATAACTAGTAATAATAAATGATGCGCAGAAAAAGGGTTGTCCTGCTTCTAAGCAGTCCATTGCTCGTTGGATTAGGCTTACTATCCAACAGGCCTATGTGTGGGCAGCCTTACCTGTTCCACAGTCTCTGAAGGCCCACTCTACCAGATCAGTGGGGTCTTCCTGGGCGGCTGCCCGTGGAGTCTCGGCCCTGCAACTATGCCGAGCTGCTACCTGGTCAGGGAAGAACACTTGTGGAGTTCTACAAGTTTGATACTCTGGCCAAAGAGGATACCCAGTTTGGGCAGGTGGTGCTGCAGATATCTCTGGCCGTTCTGGAAGCTTTGGGACATCCCCATCGTACTAGATTCCCCCAATATCCCTTATGGATGCTAGAGAAAAAATAAGAATTTACTCACCGGTAATTCTATTTCTCGTAGTCCGTAGTGGATGCTGGGAACTCCGTAAGGACCATGGGGAATAGCGGGCTCCGAAGGAGGCTGGGCACTCTAGAAAGATTTATGACTACCTGGTGTGCACTGGCTCCTCCCACTATGACCCTCCTCCAAGCCTCAGTTAGGACACTGTGCCCGGACGAGCAGACATAATAAGGAAGGATTTAGAATCCCGGGTAAGACTCTTACCAGCCACACCAATCACACCATACAACTCGTGATACTATATCCAGTTTGACAGTATGAAAACAACTGAACCTCTCAACAGATGGCTCAACAATAACCCTTTAGTTAACAATAACTATTTACAAGTATTGCAGACAATCCGCACTTGGGATGGGCGCCCAGCATCCACTACGGACTACGAGAAATAGAATTACCGGTGAGTAAATTCTTATTTTCTCTAACGTCCTAGTGGATGCTGGGAACTCCGTAAGGACCATGGGGATTATACCAAAGCTCCCAAACGGGCGGGAGAGTGCGGATGACTCTGTAGCACCGAATGAGAGAACTCCAGGTCCTCCTCAGCCAGGGTATCAAATTTGTAGAATTTTGCAAATGTGTTTGCCCCTGACCAAGTAGCTGCTCGGCAAAGTTGTAAAGCCGAGACCCCTCGGGCAGCCGCCCAAGATGAGCCCACCTTCCTTGTGGAATGGGCATTTACAGATTTTGGCTGTGGTATGCCTGCCACAGAATGTGCAAGCTGAATTGTACTACAAATCCAGCGAGCAATAGACTGCTTAGAAGCAGGAGCACCCAGCTTGTTGGGTGCATACAGGATAAACAGCGAGTCAGATTTTCTGACTCCAGCAGTCCTGGAAACATATATTTTCAGGGCCCTGACAACGTCTAGCAACTTGGAGTCCTCCAATTCACTAGTAGCCGCCGGCACCACAATAGGCTGGTTCAGGTGAAACGCTGACACCACCTTAGGGAGAAATTGGGGACGAGTCCTCAACTCTGCCCTATCCATATGGAAAATCAGATAAGGGCTTTTACATGATAAAGCCGCCAATTCTGACACTCGCCTGGCTGAAGCCAAGGCTAATAACATGACCACTTTCCACGTGAGATATTTCAGATCCACGGATTTTAGTGGCTCAAACCAATGTGATTTTAAGAAACTCAACATCACGTTGAGATCCCAAGGTGCCACCGGAGGCACAAACGGGGGCTGAATATGCAGCACTCCTTTTACAAAAGTCTGAACTTCAGGTACTGAAGCTAGTTCTTTTTGAAAGAAAATTGACAGAGCCGAGATCTGTACTTTAATGGAGCCTAGTTTTAGGCCCATATCCACTCCTGCTTGCAGGAAATGCAGAAATCGACCTAGTTGAAATTCCTCTGTTGGGGCCTTATTGGCCTCGCACCATGCAACATATTTTCGCCATATGCGGTGATAATGCGTTGCCGTAACATCTTTCCTGGCCTTAATATCCCCCTCGTCCAGCCTTGCAATAACCGCCCTGAGCGATTCCATCTTGAACTTGAATTTCTTTATGTACGTGTTCAAGGATTTCAAATTTAGAATGGGTCTCACCGAACCGTCCGGTTTCGGTACCACAAATAGTGTGGAATAATAACCCCGGCCTTGTTGAAGTAGGGGTACCTTGATTATCACCTGCTGGGAATACAGCTTGTGAATTGCCGCTAGCACCGCCTCCCTGTCTGAGGGAGCAATCGGCAAGGCAGATTTTAGGAACCGGTGGGGTGGGGACGCCTCGAATTCCAGCTTGTACCCCTGAGATACTATTTGCAGGATCCAGGGATCCACCTGTGAGCGAACCCACTGATCGCTGAAATTTTTGAGGCGACCCCCCACCGTACCTGGCTCCGCCTGTGGAGCCCCACCGTCATGCGGCGGACTTGGAAGAAGAAGCGGGGGAGGACTTTTGCTCCTGGGAACCTGCTGTTTGTTGCAGCCTTTTTCCCCTACCTCTGCCTCTGGACAGAAAGGACCCGCCTTTTCCACGCCTGTTTTTCTGGGTCCGAAAGGACTGTACCTGATAAAACGGCGCTTTTTTAGGCTGTGAGGGAACCTGGGGTAAAAATGCTGACTTCCCAGACGTTGCTGTGGAAACTAGGTCCGAGAGACCATCCCCAAATAATTCCTCACCCTTATATGGTAACACTTCCATGTGCTTTTTTGAATCTGCATCTCCTGTCCACTGGCGAGTCCATAAGCCTCTCCTAGCAGAAATGGACAATGCACTTACTTTAGATGCCAGTCGGCAGATTTCCCTTTGTGCATCTCTCATATATAAGACTGAGTCTTTTATATGGTCTATGGTTAACAGGATCGTGTCTCTGTCTAATGTGTCAATATTTTCTGACAGTTTATCTGACCACGCAGCGGCAGAACTGCACATCCAAGCTGACGCAATAGCTGGCCTAAGTATAATGCCTGTGTGTGTATATACAGACTTCAGGATCGCCTCCTGCTTTCTATCAGCAGGTTCCTTGAGGGCGGCCGTATCCGGAGACGGTAGTGCCACCTTTTTAGACAAACGTGTGAGCGCTTTATCCACTCTAGGGGGTGTTTCCCAACGTGACCTATCCTCTGGCGGGAAAGGGAACGCCATTAGTACCTTCTTAGGAATTACCAATTTTTTATCAGGGGAAGCCCACGCTTCTTCACACACTTCATTTAATTCATCCGATGGGGGAAAAACTACGGGTAGTTTTTTCTCCCCAAACATAATACCCTTTTTAGTGGTACCTGTAGTTATATCAGAAATGTGTAACACCTCTTTCGTTGCCTCAATCATGCAGTGAATGGCCTTAGTGGGCATCAGGTTAGACTCATCGTCGTCGACACTGGTGTCAGTATCAGTGTCGACATCTGGGTCTGCTTGAGGTAGCGGGCGTTTTAGAGCCCCTGACGACCCATGCGACGCCTGGGCAGGCACGAGCTGAGAAGTCGGCTGTCCCACATTTGGCATGTCGTCGATTTTCTTATATAAGGAGTCTATACGTGCACTCATTACTTTCCATAAGCCCATCCACTCAGGTGTCTGCCCCGCAGGGGGTGACATCCCTTCTAAAGGCATCTGCTCCGCCTCCACATCATTATCCTCATCAAACATGTCGACACAGCCGTACCGACACACCGCACACACACAAGGAATGCTCCGAATGAGGACAGGACCCACAAAAGCCCTTTGGGGGGACAGAGTGAGAGTATGCCAGCACACACCAGAGCGCTATATAATGCAGGGACTAACTGAGTTATGTCCCCTATAGCTGCTTTTTATACTATATATATATTGCGCCTAAATTTAGTGCCCCCCCTCTCTGTTTTTACCCTGTTCTGTAGTGTAGACTGCAGGGGAGAGCCAGGGAGCTTCCTTCCAGCGGATCTGTGAAGGAGAAATGGCGCCAGTGTGCTGCAGGAGATAGCTCCGCCCCTTTTCCGCGGACTATTCTCCCGCTTTTTTCCATATTCTGGCAGGGGTATTTTCCACATATATAGCCTCTGGGACTATATATTGTGGAGTTTTTGCCAGCCAAGGTGTTATTATTGCTTCTCAGGGCGCCCCCCCCCCCAGCGCCCTGCACCCTCAGTGACCGGAGTATGAAGTGTGTATGAGGAGCAATGGCGCACAGCTGCAATGCTGTGCGCTACCTTGGTGAAGACTGATGTCTTCTGCCGCCGTATTTCCGGACCTCTTCTTGCTTCTGGCTCTGTAAGGGGGACGGCGGCGCGGCTCCGGGACCGAACACCAAGGACTGGGCCTGCGGTTGATCCCTCTGGAGCTAATGGTGTCCAGTAGCCTAAGAAGCCCAATCCGGCTGCAAGCAGGCGAGTTCGCTTCTTCTCCCCTTAGTCCCTCGCTGCAGTGAGCCTGTTGCCAGCAGGTCTCACTGAAAATAGAAAACCTAAATTATACTTTCTTTCTAAGGGCTCAGGAGAGCCCCTAGTGTGCATCCAACCTCGGCCGGGCACAAAATCTAACTGAGGCTTGGAGGAGGGTCATAGTGGGAGGGGCCAGTGCACACCAGGTAGTCATAAATCTTTCTAGAGTGCCCAGCCTCCTTCGGAGCCCGCTATTCCCCATGGTCCTTACGGAGTTCCCAGCATCCACTACGGACGTTAGAGAAATAAGAATTTACTCACCGGTAATTCTATTTCTCGTAGTCCGTAGTGGATGCTGGGAACTCCGTAAGGACCATGGGGAATAGCGGGCTCCGAAGGAGGCTGGGCACTCTAGAAAGATTTATGACTACCTGGTGTGCACTGGCTCCTCCCACTATGACCCTCCTCCAAGCCTCAGTTAGGACACTGTGCCCGGACGAGCTGACATAATAAGGAAGGATTTAGAATCCCGGGTAAGACTCTTACCAGCCACACCAATCACACCGTACAACTCGTGATACTATACCCAGTTAACAGCATGATAACAACTGAGCCTCTCAACAGATGGCTCAACAATAACCCTTTAGTTAACAATAACTATTTACAAGTATTGCAGACAATCCGCACTTGGGATGGGCGCCCAGCATCCACTACGGACTACGAGAAATAGAATTACCGGTGAGTAAATTCTTATTTTCTCTAACGTCCTAGTGGATGCTGGGAACTCCGTAAGGACCATGGGGATTATACCAAAGCTCCCAAACGGGCGGGAGAGTGCGGAAGACTCTGTAGCACCGAATGAGAGAACTCCAGGTCCTCCTCAGCCAGGGTATCAAATTTGTAGAATTTTGCAAACGTGTTTGCCCCTGACCAAGTAGCTGCTCGGCAAAGTTGTAAAGCCGAGACCCCTCGGGCAGCCGCCCAAGATGAGCCCACCTTCCTTGTGGAATGGGCATTTACAGATTGTGGCTGTGGTAGGCCTGCCACAGAATGTGCAAGCTGAATTGTACTACAAATCCAGCGAGCAATAGACTGCTTAGAAGCAGGAGCACCCAGCTTGTTGGGCGCATACAGGATAAATAGCGAGTCAGTTTTTCTGACTCCAGCTGTCCTGGAAACATATATTTTCAGGGCCCTGACAACGTCTAGCAACTTGGAGTCCTCCAATTCACTAGTAGCCGCCGGCACCACAATAGGCTGGTTCAGGTGAAACGCTGACACCACCTTAGGGAGAAATTGGGGACGAGTCCTCAATTCTGCCCTATCCATATGGAAAATCAGATAAGGGCTTTTACATGATAAAGCCGCCAATTCTGACACTCGCCTGGCTGAAGCCAAGGCCAATAACATGACCACTTTCCACGTGAGATATTTCAGATCCACGGTTTTTAGTGGCTCAAACCAATGTGATTTTAAGAAACTCAACATCACGTTGAGATCCCAAGGTGCCACAGGAGGCACAAACGGGGGCTGAATATGCAGCACTCCTTTCACAATGTCTGAACTTCAGGTACTGAAGCTAGTTCTTTTTGAAAGAAAATCGACAGAGCCGAGATCTGTACTTTAATGGAGCCTAGTTTTAGGCCCATATTCACTCCTGCTTGCAGGAAATGCAGAAATCGACCTAGTTGAAATTCCTCTGTTGGGGCCTTTTTGGCCTCGCACCATGCAACATATTTCCGCCATATGCGGTGATAAAGCTTTGCTGTAACATCTTTCCTGGCTTTAATAAGCGTAGGAATGACTTCTTCCGGAATACCCTTTTCCTTCAGGATCCGGTGTTCAACTGCCATGCCGTCACACGCAGCCGCGGTAAGTCTTGGAACAGACAGGGCCCCTGCTGACGCAGGTCCTGTCTGAGCGGCAGAGGCCATGGGTCCTCTGGTATCATTTTCTGAAGTTCCGGGTACCAAGCCCTTCTTGGCCAATCCGGAACCACGAGTATCGTTCTTACTCCTCGCCATCTTAGTATTCTCAGTACCTTTGGTATGAGAGGCAGAGGAGGGAACACATAACCGACTAGTACACCCACGGTGTCACTAGAGCGTCCACAGCTATCGCCTGAGGGTCCCTTGACCTGGCGCAATATCTCTTTAGCTTTTTGTTGAGGCGGGACGCCATCATGTCCACCTGTGGCCTTTCCCAACGGTTTACCAACAGCAGGAAGACTTCTGGATGAAGTCCCCACTCTCCCGGGTGTAGGTCGTGTCTGCTGAGGAAGTCTGCTTCCCAGTTGTCCACTCCCGGAATGAACACTGCTGACAGTGCTAGTACGTGATTTTCCGCCCATCGGAGAATCCTTGTGGCTTCTGCCATTGCCATCCTGCTTCTTGTGCCGCCCTGTCGGTTCACATGGGCGACTGCCGTGAGGTTGTCTGACTGTATCAGTACCGGCTGATTTTGAAGCAGGGGCCTTGCCTGACTTAGGGCATTGTAAATGTCCCTCAGTTCCAGAATTTATATGTAGGGAAGTCTCCTGACTTGACCATAGGCCCTGGAAGTTTCTTCCCTGTGTGACTGCTCCCCAGCCTCGAAGGCTGGCATCCGTGGTCACCAGGACCCAGTCCTGTATGCCGAAACTGCGGCCCTCTAGAAGATGAGCACCCTGCAGCCACCACAGTAGAGACACCCTGGTCCTTGGAGACAGGGTTATCATTTGATGCATTTGAAGATGCGATCCCGACCACTTATCCAAGAGGTCCCACTGGAAAGTCCTCGCATGGAACCTGCCGAATGGAATTGCTTCGTATGAAGCCACCATTTTTCCCAGGACTCGTGTGCAACGATGCACCGATACCCTTTTTGGTTTTAGGAGGTCTCTGACTAGAGATGACAGCTCCTTGGCTTTCTCCTGCGGGAGAAACACTTTTTTCTGTTCTGTGTCCAAAATCATCCCCAGGAACAGTAAGCGAGTGGAAGGAACCAGCTGTGACTTAGGAATGTTCAGAATCCAGCCATGCTGTTGTAGCACCTCCTGAGATAGTGCTACTCCGACCAGTAACTGCTCCCTGGACCTTGCCTTTATAAGGAGATCGTCCAAGTATGGGATAAATAAAAACTCCCTTTTTATGAAGGAGTATCATTATTTCTGCCATTACCTTGGTAAACACCCTCGGTGCCGTGGACAGTACAAACGGTAGTGTCTGGAATTGGTAATGGCAATCCTGTACCACAATCTGAGGTACTCCTGGTGAGGAAGGTAAATAGGGACATGCAGGTAAGCATCCTTGATGTCCAGGGATACCATGTAATCCCCCTCGTCCAGGCTTGCAATAACCGCCCTGAGCGATTCCATCTTGAACTTTGTTATGTAAGTGTTCAAGGATTTCCATTTTAAAATGGGTCTCACCGAACCGGCTGGTTTCGGTACCACAAACAGTGTGGAATAGTAACCCCGTCCTTGTTGAAGTAGGGGCACCTTGACTATCACATGCTGGGAATACAGCTTGTGAATTGCCTCTAGCACAGCCTCCCTGCCTGAGGGAGTTGTCGGCAAGGCAGATTTGAGTAAACGGCGGGGGGGAGACGCCTCGACTTCCAGCTTGTACCCCTGAGATATTACTTGAAGGATCCAGGGATCCACCTGTGAGCGAGCCCACTAATCGCTGAAATTTTTGAGGCGGCCCCCCACCGTACCTGGCTACGCCTGTGGAGCCCCCGCGTCATGCGGTGTACTCAGAGGAAGCAGGGGAAGAATTTTGATTCTGGGAACTGGCTGCTGGTGCAGCTTTTTTCCTCTTCCCTCGTTTGACCCGCCTGCTTTTTTGAAGCCGAAAGGACTGTACCTGATAATACAGTGCTTTTCTTAGGCTGTGAGGAAACCTGAGGTAAAATATTTTCATCCCAGCTGTTGCTGTGGATACGAGGTCCCAGAGACCATCCCCAACCAATTCCTCACCCTTATAAGGCTCTATGTGCCTTTTAAAGTCAGCATCACCTGTCCAGTGTCGGGTCTCCAATACCCTCCTGACAGAATGGACATTGCAATAATTCAGGATGCCAGCCGGCAAAATATTCCTCTGTGCATCCCTCATATATAAGACGACGTCTTATGTTCGCAAAATAGTATCCCTGTTTGAAAGGGGTACAGACCACGCTGCAGCAGACTGCAGGTCTCAGTCTAGTACCTGAGTGTGTAAATACAGACTTCAGGATAGCCTCCTGCTATTTATCAGCAGGTACCTTCAAAGTGGCCGTATCCTAAGACGGCAGTGCCACCTTGACAAACGTGTGAACGCCTTATCCACCCTAGGGGATATCTCCCAGCGTAACTTATCCTCTGGCGGGAAAGGGTACGCCATCAGTAACTTGTTAGAAATTACCAGTTTCTTATCGGGGAAACCCACGCTTTTTCACACTTCATTCACTCATTTGATGGGGGAACAAAACACTCCCTGCTTTTTCTCCCCACACATAAAACCCTTTGTTTTTAGTGGTACTTGGGTTAATGTCAGAAATGTGTAACACATTTTATATTGCCGGGATCATGTAACGGATGTTCCTAGTGGATTGTGTACATGTCTCAACCTCGTCGACACTGGAGTCAGACTCCGTGTCGACATCTGTGTCTGCCATCTGAGGGAGCGTTGATGGCCTTTGAGACGCCTGGGCAGGCGCAGGCTGAGAAGCCGGCTGTCCCATAGCTGTTACGTCATCCAGCCTTTTTCGGTTAATACCTTCCACCTATCCATCCACTCTGGTGTCGGCCCACAGGGGCGACATCTCATTTATCGGCATCTGCTCCGCCTCCACATAAGTCTCCTCATCAAACATGTCGACACAGCCGTACCGACACACCGCACACACACAAGGAATGCTCCAATGAGGACAGGACCCACAAAAGCCCTTTGGGGGGACAGAGTGAGAGTATGCCAGCACACACCAGAGCGCTATATAATGCAGGGACTAACTGAGTTATGTCCCCTATAGCTGCTTTTATATAATTTATACTGCGCCTAAATTTAGTGCCCCCCCTCTCTGTTTTAACCCTGTTCTGTAGTGTAGACTGCAGGGGAGAGCCAGGGAGCTTCCTTCCATCGGATCTGTGAAGGAGAAATGGCGCCAGTGTGCTGCAGGAGATAGCTCCGCCCCTTTTCCGCGGACTATTCTCCCGCTTTTTTCTGGATTCTGGCAGGGGTATTTTCCACATATATAGCCTCTGGGGCTATATATTGTGGTATTTTTGCCAGCCAAGGTGTTATTATTGCTTCTCAGGGCGCCCTCCCCCCCAGCGCCCTGCACCCTCAGTGACCGGAGTGTGAAGTGTGTATGAGGAGCAATGGCGCACAGCTGCAGTGCTGTGCGCTACCTTGGTGAAGACTGATGTCTTCTGCCGCCGATTTTCCGGACCTCTTCTTGCTTCTGGCTCTGTAAGGGGGACGGCGGCGCGGCTCCGGGACCGAACACCAAGGACTGGGCCTGCGGTCGATCCCTCTGGAGCTAATGGTGTCCAGTAGCCTAAGAAGCCCAATCCGGCTGCAAGCAGGCGAGTTCGCTTCTTCTCCCCTTAGTCCCTCGCTGCAGTGAGCCTGTTGCCAGCAGGTCTCACTGAAAATAAAAAACCTAAATCTATACTTTCTTTCTAAGGGCTCAGGAGAGCCCCTAGTGTGCATCCAACCTCGGCCGGGCACAAAATCTAACTGAGGCTTGGAGGAGGGTCATAGTGGGAGGAGCCAGTGCACACCAGGTAGTCATAAATCTTTCTAGAGTGCCCAGCCTCCTTCGGAGCCCGCTATTCCCCATGGTCCTTACGGAGTTCCCAGCATCCACTAGGACGTTAGAGAAATAGGATTTTGATACCTACCGGTAAATCCTTTTCTCGTAGTCCATAAGAGATATTGGGCGCCCGTCTCTGTGCGGTGACTTCCTGCAGGTTCTCTGTTCTGTGTTACCTGTTCAGCTGTTGCTGTATTGTGTTGCCAGCCGTTGCTGGCCTGGTTATGTTATTGGTGTGCTGGTGTGTAAATCTTACCACACTTATTGTTATGTTCCTCCTCTCATGTATGTCATTCTCCTTCGGGCACTGTTTTACCTATTACTGCCTGTGGGAGGGGGCATAGAGGGGAGGAGCCAGCACACCCAGTGAAGAAATTTAAAGTGCACTGGCTCCTTTGGACCCGTCTATACCCCATCGTACTAATCTGTCCCCAATATCCCTTATGGACTACGAGAAAAGGATTTATCGGTAGGTATTTATAATCCTATTTTTGGAATGGCTGAGTCAAAGTCCTGACATTAATCCAATGGAAATGTCATGAAAGGACCGGAAGTGAGCAGCTCATGGGATGAAACCACCACAGATACCAGAGGTGAAGCTTTTCTGTACGGAGGAACGGGGTAAATTCCTCCAAGCCGCCGTTCAGGACTAATCAGCGATTACCAGTTATTACTGCACAAGGGGTCATACCAGATACTGACAGCAACGGGTCACATACTTCTACCGCTCACACATACCGACAGCAACGGGTCACACACTTCTACCACTCACACATACCGACAGCAACGGGTCACACACTTCTACCACTCACACATACCGACAGCAACGGGTCACATACTTCTACCACTCACACATACCGACAGCAACGGGTCACATACTTCTACCACTCACACATTGTTAGGCGCGGCGGTCTTCGGCCGTGCCCTGACTGAGCAGCGGTCACGGCCGCCGCGCCTCTCTCCTTCCCTGTCCCCCGCACGGCGCCTAGCAACGCCAGGACGCCGTGCGCACGATAGCCGCCGGGTCCCTGGCAACGCAGGACGCCGTGCGTGCAGGGCCGCCGGGTGCATAGCAACGGGGACGCCACAGGTGGACCGCGTTCCCCGTTGCTAAGAATAGTTAATTAGGTTGCTCGTGCAGCAGGGCAGCTGCACGGCAACTAGTAATTAGGGTCTGGTCCTGCTGGCCCTCCTGTTATTGGCCAGCAGGGCCTTTTTATGTGAGCCAGCACACTGCAGCCCCGCCGGTGATAGCTTCTTGTATGCTGTTCCTGCCTTGCAGAACTCTGTTCCTGTCAGCCGTGTTTGGTGGATCTTGCTCCCTGCCCTTTGGTACTTTGGAGGTCCGAAGCCGGTCCTGGGAATCCTTCTAGTCCTTGCGAACCTGTTTGTCATCTGGGGTTCTCGCCCGGTTGCGTGAGTAGCGGCTTCTGCCGCGTGTTGCGGCCTATGCCGCTAAGTGTTTACTTTACTGTGAATTGGTGCATTTGCGGAAGTTTCCGCTTTCACTGTCCTCCCCGGAACTCGGCGGTGCCGTGTAGGGGAGTGGACAGTGGTTTCTTTGTAGTTCTTTTTCCTTTGGCGGCGTGCCGCACATACGTTTAGTTTTTAGGTAGTTTATAGCCCCTAGCGTGGTTGTTTCAGTTAGAGGTCCCCTTGTTATTACCCTGTCTCAGTTCACGCCTTGTCTCTCTTTAAGACCTGAGGGGGCATCGGAGTTGGGCAGACCTAATCCGCCCTTCAAACTCGGCTGCCATGGGCCCAAGAAACCATAGTTGTTCAGGCGTGAATTGATAACACGGGTAAGACAACGGAGGTAGGGTGCTAGGGGCTATTTCCTTCCAATTTCCCAATCCCAGCATTCCGTCTTGGTGCTCAGGACTCACTACATAAGATCTCCCCTGTCCTGAGCATCAGGATCGTAACATTATCACCAGCCCTCATAAAAAAAAAGGGGGGTTTAATTTTTTCCGTTGTATTGGTGGGCCTAGAAATTCGGCCTCATGAATCCGGCAGGTTTAGGGCCAAACCCCAGTCAGCTTTTGGTTAACCAAATACAGGAATTAACTCAGATGGTTCAGGACCTTACTCTTCGGGTGAGATCGCAGGAAGATCTTTTGCGAGCCTCCCCGAGTATGGTTCCAGAACCAAAGATGCATTTACCTGACCGTTTTTCGGGTAACCGAAAGGATTTTTTTAATTTTAAGGAAGCTTGTAAGCTTTATTTTCGTTTAAGGCCCCGTTCCTCTGGTACTGAGTCTCAGCGGGTCGGGATTGTGATGTCTCTACTTCAGGGTGATCCACAGACCTGGGCGTTTGGGCTAAGAGCGGATGATGCTGCTTTGTTATCAGTAGACTCCTTTTTTAAATCCTTAGGCCTCTTATATGACGACCCAGATAAAGAAGCATCAGCTGAGAGTCACCTGCATGCCCTTAAGCAAGGCAAAAATCCCTCAGAGGTGTATTGTACCGAATTTCGCCGTTGGTCGAACGACTGTGGCTGGAATGACCCGGCCCTGCGCAGTCAGTTTCGCCACGGACTGTCGGAAGTGATTAAAGACAGTCTCCTTCAGTACCCCGCTCCTGAGACTCTAGACAAACTCATGGAGCTCGCTATTAAAATTGATTGTCGTCTCCGAGAGCGGAGGGCTGAAAGAGGAACAACTTTTAGGCCTAATCCATGTGTATATACTTTTCCTGAGGACGTCGAGGAGCCCATGCAAATGGGTCTCTCCCGGCTGTCCCCAGAGGAAAGAACCAGAAGGTTAAGTTCTGGTCTTTGTTTGTATTGTGGTGGTAAGGGACATATCGCACGTAACTGCCCGAACAAGCAGGGAAACGCTCTGACCAAGTGAATTGTGAGGGGGTTCACTTGGGTCTGCAGTTAATCTCCTCTAATAATTCTCTATTAGTTCCGGTAAAGATTTCCTTTGGCAGCCTCAGTTTGTTGGGTGTCGGCCTTCGTCGACAGTGGAGCTGCAGGAAATTTTATGGATTTAGCTTGGGCTAAGGCTTTAGGCGTTCCACTTATACCCTTAGATAGACGTATCACCATGCACGGCTTGGATGGGGGTCCGCTTTCCAATGGGGTTATTACTCACCGCACACCTCCAGTATTGCTGACAGTGGGGGCCCTACATTCAGAAGAAATAGAATTTTACCTTACACATTGTCCGGCAGTTCCAGTAGTTTTGGGTCACCCCTGGCTTGCCTTTCATAATCCCACCATAGATTGGCGGTCTGGGGAGATTTCCCAATGGGGTCCTTTTTGTGTTAAGGAGTGTATTTCCCATCCTGTACGGGTTGCGGCAGTTACCCCAGAACTTATTCCTCTGGAATATCAGGATTTTGCTGATGTGTTCTCCAAGGGTAATGCGGACGTTCTGCCTCCCCATCGGTCCTATGACTGCGCTATAGATTTAGTTCCCGGGGCCACTTTACCTAAGGGGAGATTATATGCCCTCTCCGGGCCAGAAACCACAGCTATGGATAATTATATCCAGGAAAGCCTGAAAAAAGGCTTCATTAGGCCTTCGAAATCTCCTTTGAGTGCAGGATTCTTTTTTGTTGAGAAAAAAGATGGGTCGCTCAGACCATGTATTGATTTTCGGGCTCTGAATAAAATTTCTGTTAAAAACACCTACCCTTTGCCTTTGATTTCAGTACTTTTTGATCAGTTACGCTCTGCCGTTATCTTCTCAAAAATCTATCTTAGAGGAGCTTACAATCTCATCCGAATAAGATCTGGGGATGAGTGGAAAACGGCTTTCAGCACACAGTCGGGTCATTATGAATACCTGGTGAGGCCCTTTGGGCTGTCAAATGCTCCTGCGGTATTTCAAGACCTCATCAATGATGTTCTTCGTGACTTTCTTGGAAAGTTCGTTGTCGTTTATTTAGACGACATTTTGATTTATTCTGAGTCTATGGAACAACATATTACCCATGTGCGTCTGGTTCTTCAAAAACTACGGGAGAATCATTTATACGCAAAACTAGAGAAATGTGATTTTCACATCACGGAAGTGTCCTTCTTGGGGTATATTATTTCTCCCCAGGGATTTTTCATGGAACCGAAAAAACTCCAGGCCATCCTTAATTGGGCGCAACCCATAAATTTAAAAGCAATTCAGCGCTTTTTAGGGTTTGCAAACTATTATAGGCGGTTCATTCATTCCTTTTCTGATTTGGTCGCTCCTATAGTAGCATTGACTAAAAAAGGAGCGGACCCTTCCAATTGGTCGCCTGCAGCCGAGTCTGCCTTTCGGGCCTTAAAACAGGCCTTTGTCTCGGCTCCTGTTCTCAGGCACCCTAACCCGGAGCTCCCCTTTATAGTCTAGGTAGATGCCTCAGAGGTTGGAGTGGGGGCTATCCTATCTCAGGAAGATCCGGAGTCTCAGGAATTACACCCTTGTGCCTTCATGTCCAGGAAATTCTCCTCCGCAGAATCCAACTATGACGTTGGTAATCGAGAATTGCTGGCAGTTAAATGGGCTTTCGAGGAGTGGAGGCATTGGCTGGAGGGAGCTAGGCATACCATTACAGTGTTTACTGACCATAAGAACCTGCAGTATATTGAGTCAGCTAAACGGCTTAATGCTCGGCAGGCACGTTGGGCATTGTTTTTTACTCGTTTCAGGTTTATTATCACCTTCAGGCCCGGTTCAAAAAATACTAAAGCTGATGCCCTGTCACGTTGTTTTCTTCCGGTTCACAATAACCATCCTGCTACTACCCCCATAGTTCCATCATCTGTCATCCGGGCAGGCCTCACACAGGATTTATTTACTCAGTTAGTCCAGCTTCAACAGCAGGCCCCTAAACCGACTCCTGCTGATCGTCTCTTTGTCCCTGAATTTCTGAGAGGCACTGTTTTAGCTGAGTTTCATGACAACAAAGTCTCTGGTCATCCAGGTATCACTAAGACCTTGGAGTTAGTCTCTCGCTCGGTGTGGTGGCCTAGTCTTTCTAAAGATGTAAGGGAATTTGTCCATTCCTGTCAGGTTTGTGCACGGCATAAGGTTCCTTGTTCATTGCCGATCGGGCAACTCGTACCTTTAGCCGTTCCTCTCAGGCCATGTTCACATATATCTATGGATTTCGTGGTGGACCTTCCTCTTTCAGCCGGATTTCGAGTCATTTGGGTGGTAGTAGATCGTTTTAGTAAGATGGCTCATTTCATTGCTCTTCCCCGATTACCCGCTGCTCAAGGGTTGGCAGTCTTGTTTCTCCGTGATGTGTTCAGGCTCCATGGGTTGCCCAGGGATATTGTCTCTGATCGGGGTCCGCAATTCATTGCTCGTTTCTGGAAACGTTTTTGTGCCTCATTAAATATGAAACTCTCTTTAACATCTGGGTACCATCCACAATCTAACGGACAAACTGAACGAGTTAACCAGTCATTAAAACAGTATTTACGGTTGTATTCGGCCAAACTCCAGAATGATTGGTCTGAATTTCTTCCGTTAGCCGAATTTGCTTATAAGAACTCTTGTCATTCTTCCACCAAGGAGTCCCCATTCTTTTCAGTCTTTGGCTTTCATCCTAAAGCCAACTCTTTTTTTTTCCTCATTCTCCAGTCTCCTCGTTGACCTTAACCTCCCATCTCAGAACAATTTGGAGAAAGGTGCACCTTGCCTTGAGAAAAGCTGCCTTCCAAGAAAATAAATTTTCGGATAGGCTCCGACGTCCTTGCACTTTTAAGGTGGGAGATAAGGTATGGTTGTCAACTCGCAACATCAAGCTCCGACAACCTTCGGCTAGATTGGGACCCAAATTTATTGGACCATTCCTTATTATTAAGAAGGTCAACCCAGTTGCTTTTCGGCTACGCTTGCCGAGATCTCTCAAAATTGGCAATACTTTTCACTGTTTTCTTTTGAAACAGTATTTTTCTTCCAGGAGATTTCCTCGGAGGACTTCCCAGGGTAGATCTCCGGTGGATGTTCAGGGGCAACAAGAGTTTTTGGTGAAGGTTTTAGATTCTAAGCTTTCTCGGGGTCGGCTCTATTTTTTGGTCCACTGAAAAGGTTATGGCCCTGAAGAAAGATCTTGGGTGTTGGATAAAAATTTACATGCTCCCAAGCTGAAGAGGATTTTCTTTCAGGAGTTTCCTCAGAAACCTGGTTCTAGGGGTTCTTTAACCCCTCCTCAAGGGGGGGGTACTGTTAGGCGCGGCGGTCTTCGGCCGTGCCCTGACTGAGCAGCGGTCACGGCCGCCGCGCCTCTCTCCTTCCCTGTCCCCCGCACGGCGCCTAGCAACGCCAGGACGCCGTGCGCACGATAGCCGCCGGGTCCCTGGCAACGCAGAACGCCGTGCGTGCAGGGCCGCCAGGTGCATAGCAACGGGGATGCCACAGGTGGACCGCGTTCCCCGTTGCTAAGAATAGTTAATTAGGTTGCTCGTGCAGCAGGGCAGCTGCACGGCAACTAGTTGTTAGGGTCTGGGGGCTGGTCCTGCTGGCCCTCCTGTTATTGGCAAGCAGGGCCTTTTTATGTGAGCCAGCACACTGCAGCCCCGCCGGTGATAGCTTCTTGTATGCTGTTCCTGCCTTGCAGAACTCTGTTCCTGTCAGCCGTGTTTGGTGGATCTTGCTCCCTGCCCTTTGGTACTTTGGAGGTCCGAAGCCGGTCCTGGGAATCCTTCTAGTCCTTGCGAACCTGTTTGTCATCTGGGGTTCTCACCCGGTTTCGTGAGTAGCGGCTTCTGCCGCGTGTTGCGGCCTATGCCGCTAAGTGTTTACTTTACTGTGAATTGGTGCATTTGCGGAGGTTTCCGCTTTCACTGTCCTCCCCGGAACTCGGCGGTGCCGTGTAGGGGAGTGGACAGTGGTTTCTTTGTAGTTCTTTTTCCTTTGGCGGCGTGCCGCACATACGTTTAGTTTTTAGGTAGTTTATAGCCCCTAGCGTGGTTGTTTCAGTTAGAGGTCCCCTTGTTATTACCCTGTCTCAGTTCACGCCTTGTTTCTCTTTAAGACCTGAGGGGGCATCGGAGTTGGGCAGACCTAATACGCCCTTCAAACGTGGCTGCCATGGGCCCAAGAAACCATAGTCGTTCAGGCGTGAATTGATAACACGGGTAAGACAACGGAGGTAGGGTGCTAGGGGCTATTTCCTTCCCATTTCCCAATCCCAGCATTCCGTCTTGGTGCTCAGGACTCACTACATAAGATCTCCCCTGTCCTGAGCATCAGGATCGTAACACACATACCGACAGCAACGGGTCACATACTTCTACCACTCACACATACCGACAGCAACGGGTCACATACTTCTACCACTCACACATACCGACAGCAACGGGTCACATACTTCTACCGCTCACACATACCGACAGCAACGGGTGACATACTTCTACCACTCACACATACCGACAGCAACGGGTCACACACTTCTACCGCTCACACATACCGACAGCAACGGGTCACACACTTCTACCACTCACACATACCGACAGCAACGAGTCACACACTTCTACCACTCACACATACCGACAGCAACGGGTCACACACATCTACCGCTCACACATACCGACAGCAACGGGTCACATACTTCTACCACTCACACATACCGACAGCAACGGGTCACATACTTCTACCACTCACACATACTGACAGCAACGGGTCACATACTTCTACCGCTCACACATACCGACAGCAATTTGGTCACACACTTCTACCGCTCACATACCGACAGCAACGGGTCACACACTTCTACCGCTCACACATACTGACAGCAACGGGTCACACACTTCTACCGCTCACACATACCGACAGCAATGGGTCACACACTTCTACCGCTCACACATACCGACAGCAATGGGTCACACACTTCTACCACTCACACATACCGACAGCAATGGGTTACACACTTCTACCGCTCACATACCGACAGCAATGGGTTACACACTTCTACCGCTCACATACCGACAGCAATGGGTCACACACTCCTACCGCTCACACATACCGACAGCAACGGGTCACACACTTCTACCGCTCACACATACCGACAGCAATGGGTCACACACTTCTACCGCTCACATACTGACAGCAACGGGTCACACACTTCTACCGCTCACATACCGACAGCAACGGGTCACACACTCCTACCGCTCACACATACTGACAGCAACGGGTCACACACTTCTACCACTCACACATACCGACAGCAATGGGTTACACACTTCTACCACTCACACATACCGACAGCAACGGGTCACACACTTCTACCGCTCACATACTGACAGCAACGGGTCACACACTCCTACCGCTCACACATACCGACAGCAACGGGTCACACACTCCTACCGCTCACACATAACGACTGCAACGGGTCACATACTTCTACCGCTCACACATACAGACAGCAACGGGTCACATACTTCTACCGCTCACAGATACTGACAGCAACGGGTCACACACTTCTACCGCTCACACATACCGACAGCAATGGGTCACACACTTCTACCACTCACACATACCGACAGCAATGGGTTACACACTTCTACCGCTCACAGATACTGACAGCAACAGGTCACATACTTCTACCGCTCACACATACTGACAGCAACGGGTCACATACTTCTACCGCTCACACATACTGACAGCAACGGGTCACATACTTCTACCACTCGCAGATACTGACAGCAACGGGTCACATACTTCTACCGCTCACACATACCGACAGCAACGGGTCACATACTTCTACCACTCACACATACCGACAGCAACGGGTCACACACTTCTACCGCTCACACATACCGACAGCAACGGGTCACACACTTCTACCGCTCACAGATACCGACAGCAACGGGACACATACTTCTACCACTCACACATACTGACAGCAACGGGTCACACACTCCTACCGCTCACACATACCGACAGCAACGGGTCACATACTTCTACCGCTTACACATACCGACAGCAACGGGTCACATACTTCTACCGCTCACACATACAGACAGCAACGGGTCACACACTTCTACCGCTCACATACCGACAGCAACGGGTCACACACTTCTACCGCTCACAGATACTGACAGCAACGGGTCACATACTTCTACCGCTCACAGATACTGACAGCAACGGGTCACATACTTCTACCGCTCACAGATACTGACAGCAACGGGTCACATACTTCTACCGCTCACACATACTGACAGCAACGGGTCACATACTTCTACCGCTCACACATACTGACAGCAACGGGTCACACACTTCTACCACTCACACATACCGACAGCAACGGGTCACATACTTCTACCGTTCACACATACCGACAGCAACGGGTCACATACTTCTACCGCTCACACATACCGACAGCAACGGGTCACATACTTCTACCACTCACACATACCGACAGCAACGGGTCACACACTTCTACCGCTCACACATACCGACAGCAACGGGTCACACACTTCTACCGCTCACAGATACCGACAGCAACGGGACACATACTTCTACCACTCACACATACTGACAGCAACGGGTCACACACTCCTACCGCTCACACATACCGACAGCAACGGGTCACATACTTCTACCGCTTACACATACCGACAGCAACGGGTCACACACTTCTACCACTCACACATACCGACAGCAACAGGTCACACACTTCTACCGCTCACACATACCGACAGCAACGGGTCACATACTTCTACCACTCACACATACCGACAGCAACGGGTCACACACTCCTACCGCTCACACATACCGACAGCAACGGGTCACATACTTCTACCACTCACACATACCGACAGCAACGGGACACATACTTCTACCACTCACACATACCGACAGCAACGGGACACATACTTCTACCACTCACACATACCGACAGCAACGGGTCACATACTTCTACCGCTCACACATACTGACAGCAACGGGTCACACACTTCTACCACTCACACATACTGACAGCAACGGGTCACATACTTCTACCGCTCACACATACTGACAGCAACGGGTCACACACTTCTACCACTCACACATACTGACAGCAACGGGTCACATACTTCTACCGCTCACACATACTGACAGCAACGGGTCACACACTTCTACCACTCACACATACTGACAGCAACGGGTCACATACTTCTACCGCTCACACATACTGACAGCAATGGGTCACACACTCCTACCGCTCACACATAGCGACAGCAACGGGTCACATACTTCTACCGCTTACACATACCGACAGCAACGGGTCACACACTCCTACCGCGTACACATACCGACAGCAACGGGGCACACACTTCTACCACTCACACATACCGACAACGGGTCACACACTCCTACCCCTCACACATACCGACAGCAACGGGTCACATACTTCTTCCGCTCACATACCGACAGCAACGGGTCACATACTTCTACCGCTCACACATACCGACAGCAATGGGTCACATACTTCTACCGCTCACACATACCGACAGCAACGGGTCACATACTTCTACAACTCACATACCGACAGCAACGGGTCACACACTCCTACCGCTCACACATACCGACAGCAACGGGTCACACACTTATACCACTCACACATACCGACAGCAACGGGTCACATACTTCTACCGCTCACATACCGACAGCAACGGGTCACACTTCTACCGCTCACACATACCGACAGCAACGGGTCACACTTCTACCGCTCACACATACCGACAGCAATGGGTTACACACTTCTACCACTCACACATACCGACAGCAATGGGTTACACACTTCTACCGCTCACATACCGACAGCAACGGGTCACACACTCCTACCGCTCACACATACCGACAGCAACGGGTCACACACTTCTACCACTCACACATACCGACAGCAACAGGTCACACACTCCTACCGCTCACACATACCGACAGCAACGGGTCACATACTTCTACCGCTCACACATACCGACAGCAACGGGTCACACACTTCTACCGCTCACACATACCGACAGCAACGGGTCACATACTTCTACCGCTCACAGATACCGACAGCAATGGGTCACATACTTCTATCGCTCACACATACCGACAGCAACGGGTCACACACTTCTACCACTCACACATACCGACAGCAACGGGTCACACACTTCTACCACTCACACATACCGACAGCAACGGGTCACATACTTCTACCACTCACACATACTGACAGCAACAGGTCACATACTTCTACCGCTCACACATACCGACAGCAACGGGACACATACTTCTACCACTCACACATACCGACAGCAACGGGTCACATACTTCTACCACTCACACATACTGACAGCAACAGGTCACATACTTCTACCACTCACACATACCGACAGCAACGAGTCACATACTTCTACCACTCACACATACCGACAGCAACGGGTCACATACTTCTACCACTCACACATACTGACAGCAACAGGTCACATACTTCTACCGCTCACAGATACCGACAGCAACGGGACACATACTTCTACCACTCACACATACTGACAGCAACGGGTCACACACTCCTACCGCTCACACATACCGACAGCAACGGGTCACACACTCCTACCGCTCACACATACCGACAGCAACGGGTCACACACTCCTACCGCTTACACATACCGACAGCAACGGGTCACACACTTCTACCGCTCACACATACCGACAGCAACGGGTCACACACTCCTACCGCTCACACATACCGACAGCAACGGGTCACACACTTCTACCGCTCACACATACCGACAGCAACGGGTCACACACTTCTACCGCTCACACATACCGACAGCAACGGGTCACATACTTCTACCGCTCACACATACTGACAGCAACAGGTCACATACTTCTACCCCTCACACATACCGACAGCAACTGGTCACACACTTCTACCGCTCACAGATACCGACAACGGGTCACACACTTCTACCGCTCACACATACCGACAACAACGGGTCACATACTTCTACCGCTCACAGATACCGACAGCAACGGGTCACATACTTCTACCGCTCACAGATACCGACAGCAACGGGTCACATACTTCTACCGCTCACACATACTGACAGCAACGGGTCACATACTTCTACCGCTCACAAATACCGACAGCAACGGGTCACATACTTCTACCACTCACACATACCGACAGCAACGGGTCACATACTTCTACCGCTCACAGATACCGACAGCAACGGGTCACATACTTCTACCGCTCACAGATACCGACAGCAACGGGTCACACACTTCTACCACTCACACATACTGACAGCAACGGGTCACATACTTCTACCGCTCACAAATACCGACAGCAACGGGTCACACACTTCTACCGCTCACAGATATGTGACATTGGATCGATTTCCTCATTAAACAAATTATCATGTCTCATTTTTGTCTCATTTGTTTGATCTGGTTCTTTATCTACTTTTAGGACTTGTGTGAAAATCTGAGGTAGAAGAAATATAGAAAATTCTGAAGGGTTCACAAACTTTCAAGCACCACCGTATATGAAAGGTGGAAATAGTTTTGCCCCTTTTGATACATAAGATGTATTTATTTGTTTATATTTCATGAGACAGTTGTCCTACAGGTCGGGGGCAGGGCTGTATCCCGCTGTATTGTGTGCTCTCCTGTGATCTTCTGTAACAATAAACATCTACACGTGCTGTATCCTGGGACAAACAGAATTGGGCAAACTGCTATTGCGTTCTCCAGCTGTCCTGGAACCCAGTGTCTCCAAGCTCCGCCTTCTGCGAGCCACTGTGCAGGGTCTGGTCCAGGGTGAGGGACCAATGGGAACTAGCAGACACCAACTAGCAGCAGCAGCATGTCGACGCCTACACAGACGTAGGTGGTTTTCAGATGGACTTTAGGAGCATGGTGGTGGAAGTATGTTACCTGCCCACTGCACAGTGGGCAGAGCCAGTAACAGATAGTTACCGACGGTGAGAGGGAGTGCCTTAGCAGCCCAGGTCCAATGAGACCAAACAGATCTGTGATCGCCTTGGGCAGCAAGGAGCATCCAGTCCCATGTTCCCCCATACATATTCCTATATCTTCCCCATATCCATACCCCCTACTCTAACACAGTCCCCACCATCCCCCAGTCCTGCATCCAACCCCAACAGCCTACTGTATCTCTATCCCATACATATCCCTGTATCCCCCATATCCATACCCCCTACTCTAACACAGCCCCCACCATCCCCCAGTCCTGCATCCAACCCCAACACCCTACTTTATCCCTATCCCATACATATCCCTGTATCCCCCCCATATCCATACCCCCTACTCTAACACAGCCCCCACCATCCCCCAGTCCTGCATCCAACCCCAACACCCTACTGTATCCCTATCCCATACATATCCCTATATCCCCCCATATCCATACCTCCTACTCTAACACAGCCCCCACCATCCCCCAGTCCTGCATCCAACCCCAACACCCTACTGTATCCCTATCCCATACATATCCCTATATCCCCCCATATCCATACCTCCTACTCTAACACAGCCCCCACCATCCCCCAGTCCTGCATCCAACACCCTACTGTATCCCTATCCCATATATATCCCTATATCCCCCCCATATCCATACCACCTACTCTAACACAGCCTCCACCATCCCCCAGTCCTGCATCCAACCCCAACACCCTGCTGTATCCCTATCCCATACATATCCCTGTATCCCCCCATATCCATAACCCCTACTCTAACACAGCCCCCACCATCCCCCAGTCCTGCATCCAACCCCAACACCCTGCTGTATCCCGATCCCATACATATCCCTATATCCCCCCCATATCCATACCCCCTACTCTAATACAGCCCCCACCATCCCCCAGTCCTGCACCCAACACCCTACTGTATCCCTATCCCATACATATCCCTATATCCCCCCATATCCATACCCCCTACTCTAACACAGCCCCCACCATCCCCCAGTCCTGCATCCAACCCCAACACCCTACTGTATCTCTATCCCATACATATCCCTATATCCCCCCCATATCCATACCCCCTACTCTAACACAGCCCCCACCATCCCCCAGTCCTGCATCCAACCCCAACACCCTACTGTATCCCTATCCCATACATATCCCTGTATCCCCCCATATCCATACCCCCTACTCTAACACAGCCCCCACCATCCCCCAGTCCTGCATCCAACCCCAACACCCTGCTGTTTCCCTATCCCATATATATCCCTATATCCCCCCATATCCATACCCCCTACTCTAACACAGCCCCCACCATCCCCCAGTCTTGCATCCAACCCCAACACCCTACTGTATCCCTATCCCATACATATCCCTGTATCCCCCCCATATCCATACCCCCTACTCTAACACAGCCCCCACCATCCCCCAGTCCTGCATCCAACCCCAACACCCTACTGTATCCCTATCCCATACATATCCCTGTATCCCCCCCATATCCATACCCCCTACTCTAACACAGCCCCCACCATCCCCCAGTCCTGCATCCAACCCCAACACCCTACTGTATCCCTATCCCATACATATCCCTGTATCCCCCCATATCCATACCCCCTACTCTAACACAGCCCCCACCATCCCCCAGTCCTGCATCCAACCCCAACACCCTACTGTATCCCTATCCCATACATATCCCTGTATCCCCCCATATCCATACCTCCTACTCTAACACAGCCCCACCATCCCCCAGTCCTGCATCCAACACCACTGTATCCCTATCCCATACATATCCCTATATCCCCCCATATCCATACCCCCTACTCTAACACAGCCCCCACCATCCCCCAGTCCTGCATCCAACCCCAACACCCTACTGTATCCCTATCCCATACATATCCCTATATCCCCCCATATCCATACCCCCTACTCTAACACAGTCCCCACCATCCCCCAGTCCTGCATCCAACACCCTACTGTATCCCTATCCCATACATATCCCTGTATCCCCCAATATCCATACCCCCTACTCTAACAGTCCCCACCATCCCCCAGTCCTGCATCCAACCCCAACACCCTACTGTATCCCTATCCCATACATATCCCTGTATCCCCCAATATCCATACCCCCTACTCTAACACAGTCCCCACCATCCCCCAGTCCTGCATCCAACCCCACTGTATCCCTATCCCATACATATCCCTGTATCCCCCCATATCCATACCCCTACTCTAACACAGCCCCCACCATCCCCCAGTCCTGCATCCAACACCCTACTGTATCCCTATCCCATACATATCCCTGTATCCCCCCCATATCCATACCCCTACTCTAACACAGCCCCCACCATCCCTCAGTCCTGCATCCAACACCCTACTGTATCCCTATCCCATACATATCCCTGTATCCCCCCCATATCCATACCCCCTACTCTAACACAGCCCCCACCATCCCCCAGTCCTGCATCCAACCCCAACACCCTACTGTATCCCTATCCCATACATATCCCTATATCCCCCCCATATCCATACCACCTACTCTAACACAGCCCCCACCATCCCCCAGTCCTGCATCCAACCCCAACACCCTACTGTATCCCTATCCCATACATATCCCTGTATCCCCCCATATCCATACCCCCTACTCTAACACAGCCCCCACCATCCCCCAGTCCTGCATCCAACACCCTACTGTATCCCTATCCCATACATATCCCTATATCCCCCCATATCCATACCCCCTACTCTAACACAGCCCCCACCATCCCCCAGTCCTGCATCCAACACCCTACTGTATCCCTATCCCATACATATCCCTGTATCCCCCCCATATCCATACCCCCTACTCTAACACAGCCCCCACCATCCCCCAGTCCTGCATCCAACCCCAACACCCTACTGTATCCCTATCCCATACATATCCCTGTATCCCCCCCATATCCATACCCCCTACTCTAACACAGTCCCCACCATCCCCCAGTCCTGCATCCAACCCCAACACCCTACTGTATCCCTATCCCATACATATCCCTATATCCCCCCATATCCATACCCCCCTACTCTAACACAGCCCCCACCATCCCCCAGTCCTGCATCCAACCCCAACACCCTACTGTATCCCTATCCCATACATATCCCTATATCCCCCCCATATCCATACCACCTACTCTAACACAGTCCCCACCATCCCCCAGTCCTGCATCCAACCCCAACACCCTACTGTATCCCTATCCCATACATATCCCTATATCCCCCCATATCCATACCCCCCTACTCTAACACAGTCCCTACCATCCCCCAGTCCTGCATCCAACCCCAACACCCTACTGTATCCCAATCCCATACATATCCCTGTATCCCCCCCATATCCATACCCCCTACTCTAACACAGCCCCCACCATCCCCCAGTCCTGCATCCAACACCCTACTGTATCCCTATCCCATACATATCCCTGTATCCCCCCCATATCCATACCCCCTACTCTAACACAGCCCCCACCATCCCCCAGTCCTGCATCCAACCCCAACACCCTACTGTATCCCTATCCCATACATATCCCTGTATCCCCCCATATCCATACCCCCTACTCTAACACAGCCCCCACCATCCCCCAGTCCTGCATCCAACCCCAACACCCTACTGTATCCCTATCCCATACATATCCCTGTATCCCCCCATATCCATACCTCCTACTCTAACACAGCCCCACCATCCCCCAGTCCTGCATCCAACACCACTGTATCCCTATCCCATACATATCCCTATATCCCCCCATATCCATACCCCCTACTCTAACACAGCCCCCACCATCCCCCAGTCCTGCATCCAACCCCAACACCCTACTGTATCCCTATCCCATACATATCCCTATATCCCCCCATATCCATACCCCCTACTCTAACACAGTCCCCACCATCCCCCAGTCCTGCATCCAACACCCTACTGTATCCCTATCCCATACATATCCCTGTATCCCCCAATATCCATACCCCCTACTCTAACAGTCCCCACCATCCCCCAGTCCTGCATCCAACCCCAACACCCTACTGTATCCCTATCCCATACATATCCCTGTATCCCCCAATATCCATACCCCCTACTCTAACACAGTCCCCACCATCCCCCAGTCCTGCATCCAACCCCACTGTATCCCTATCCCATACATATCCCTGTATCCCCCCATATCCATACCCCTACTCTAACACAGCCCCCACCATCCCCCAGTCCTGCATCCAACACCCTACTGTATCCCTATCCCATACATATCCCTGTATCCCCCCCATATCCATACCCCTACTCTAACACAGCCCCCACCATCCCTCAGTCCTGCATCCAACACCCTACTGTATCCCTATCCCATACATATCCCTGTATCCCCCCATATCCATACCCCCTACTCTAACACAGCCCCCACCATCCCCCAGTCCTGCATCCAACCCCAACACCCTACTGTATCCCTATCCCATACATATCCCTATATCCCCCCCATATCCATACCACCTACTCTAACACAGCCCCCACCATCCCCCAGTCCTGCATCCAACCCCAACACCCTACTGTATCCCTATCCCATACATATCCCTGTATCCCCCCATATCCATACCCCCTACTCTAACACAGCCCCCACCATCCCCCAGTCCTGCATCCAACACCCTACTGTATCCCTATCCCATACATATCCCTATATCCCCCCATATCCATACCCCCTACTCTAACACAGCCCCCACCATCCCCCAGTCCTGCATCCAACACCCTACTGTATCCCTATCCCATACATATCCCTGTATCCCCCCCATATCCATACCCCCTACTCTAACACAGCCCCCACCATCCCCCAGTCCTGCATCCAACCCCAACACCCTACTGTATCCCTATCCCATACATATCCCTGTATCCCCCCCATATCCATACCCCCTACTCTAACACAGTCCCCACCATCCCCCAGTCCTGCATCCAACCCCAACACCCTACTGTATCCCTATCCCATACATATCCCTATATCCCCCCATATCCATACCCCCCTACTCTAACACAGCCCCCACCATCCCCCAGTCCTGCATCCAACCCCAACACCCTACTGTATCCCTATCCCATACATATCCCTATATCCCCCCCATATCCATACCACCTACTCTAACACAGTCCCCACCATCCCCCAGTCCTGCATCCAACCCCAACACCCTACTGTATCCCTATCCCATACATATCCCTATATCCCCCCATATCCATACCCCCCTACTCTAACACAGTCCCTACCATCCCCCAGTCCTGCATCCAACCCCAACACCCTACTGTATCCCAATCCCATACATATCCCTGTATCCCCCCCATATCCATACCCCCTACTCTAACACAGCCCCCACCATCCCCCAGTCCTGCATCCAACACCCTACCGTATCTCTATCCCATACATATCCCTGTATCCCCCCCATATCCATACCCCCTACTCTAACACAGCCCCCACCATCCCCCAGTCCTGCATCCAACCCCAACACCCTACTGTATCCCTATCCCATACATATCCCTGTATCCCCCCATATCCATACCCCCTACTCTAACACAGCCCCCACCATCCCCCAGTCCTGCATCCAACACCCTACTGTATCCCTATCCCATACATATCCCTGTATCCCTCCCATATCCATACCCCCTACTCTAACACAGCCCCCACCATCCCCCAGTCCTGCATCCAACCCCAACACCCTACTGTATACCTATCCCATACATATCCCTATATCCCCCCCATATCCATACCCCCTACTCTAACACAGCCCCCACCATCCCCCAGTCCTGCATCCAACCCCAACACCCTACTGTATCCCTATCCCATACATATCCCTGTATCCCCCCATATCCATACCTCCTACTCTAACACAGCCCCCACCATCCCCCAGTCCTGCATCCAACCGCAACACCCTACTGTATCCCTATCCCATACATATCCCTGTATCCCCCCATATCCATACCCCCTACTCTAACACAGCCCCCACCATCCCCCAGTCCTGCATCCAACACCCTACTGTATCCCTATCCCATACATATCCCTGTATCCCCCCCATATCCATACCCCCTACTCTAACACAGCCCCCACCATCCCCCAGTCCTGCATCCAACCCCAACACCTTACTGTATCCCTATCCCATACATATCCCTGTATCCCCCCATATCCATACCCCCTACTCTAACACAGCCCCCACCATCCCCCAGTCCTGCATCCAACCCCAACACCCTACTGTATCCCTATCCCATACATATCCCTATATCCCCCCCATATCCATACCCCCTACTCTAACACAGCCCCCACCATCCCCCAGTCCTGCATCCAACACCCTACTGTATCCCTATCCCATACATATCCCTATATCCCCCCCATATCCATACCCCCTACTCTAACACAGCCCCCACCATCCCCCAGTCCTGCATCCAACCCCAACACCCTACTGTATCCCTATCCCATACATATCCCTATATCCCCCCATATCCATACCCCCTACTCTAACACAGCCCCCACCATCCTCCAGTCCTGCATCCAACCCCAACACCCTACTGTATCCCTATCCCATACATATCCCTGTATCCCCCCATATCCATACCCCCTACTCTAACACAGCCCCCACCATCCCCCAGTCCTGCATCCAACACCCTACTGTATCCCTATCCCATACATATCCCTATATCCCCCCATATCCATACCTCCTACTCTAACACAGCCCCCACCATCCCCCAGTCCTGCATCCAACCCCAACACCCTACTGTATCCCTATCCCATACATATCCCTATATCCCCCCATATCCATACCCCCTACTCTAACACAGCCCCCACCATCCCCCAGTCCTGCATCCAACACCCTACTGTATCCCTATCCCATACATATCCCTGTATCCCCCCATATCCATACCCCCTACTCTAACACAGCCCCCACCATCCCCCAGTCCTGCATCCAACACCCTACTGTATCCCTATCCCATACATATCCCTATATCCCCCCATATCCATACCTCCTACTCTAACACAGCCCCCACCATCCCCCAGTCCTGCATCCAACCCCAACACCCTGCTGTTTCCCTATCCCATATATATCCCTATATCCCCCCATATCCATACCCCCTACTCTAACACAGCCCCCAACATCCCCCAGTCTTGCATCCAACCCCAACACCCTACTGTATACCTATCCCATACATATCCCTATATCCCCCCCATATCCATACCACCTACTCTAACACAGTCCCCACCATCCCCCAGTCCTGCATCCAACCCCAACACCCTACTGTATCCCTATCCCATACATATCCCTGTATCCCCCCATATCCATACCTCCTACTCTAACACAGCCCCCACCATCCCCCAGTCCTGCATCCAACCGCAACACCCTACTGTATCCCTATCCCATACATATCCCTATATCCCCCCCATATCCATACCCCCTACTCTAACACAGCCCCCACCATCCCCCAGTCCTGCATCCAACCCCAACACCCTACTGTATCCCTATCCCATACATATACCTGTATACCCCATATCCATACCTCCTACTCTAACACAGCCCCCACCATCCCCCAGTCCTGCATCCAACACCCTACTGTATCCCTATCCCATACATATCCCTGTATCCCCCCCATATCCATACCCCTACTCTAACACAGCCCCCACCATCCCCCAGTCCTGCATCCAACCCCAACACCCTACTGTATCCCTATCCCATACATATCCCTGTATCCCCCCATATCCATACCCCTACTCTAACACAGCCCCCACCATCCCCCAGTCCTGCATCCAACCCCAACACCCTACTGTATCCCTATCCCATACATATCCCTGTATCCCCCCATATCCATACCTCCTACTCTAACACAGCCCCCACCATCCCCCAGTCCTGCATCCAACCGCAACACCCTACTGTATCCCTATCCCATACATATCCCTATATCCCCCCCATATCCATACCCCCTACTCTAACACAGCCCCCACCATCCCCCAGTCCTGCATCCAACCCCAACACCCTACTGTATCCCTATCCCATACATATACCTGTATACCCCATATCCATACCTCCTACTCTAACACAGCCCCCACCATCCCCCAGTCCTGCATCCAACCCCAACACCCTACTGTATCCCTATCCCATACATATCCCTGTATCCCCCCATATCCATACCCCCCTACTCTAACACAGCCCCCACCATCCCCCAGTCCTGCATCCAACACCCTACTGTATCCCTATCCCATACATATCCCTGTATCCCCCCCATATCCATACCCCCTACTCTAACACAGCCCCCACCATCCCCCAGTCCTGCATCCAACCCCAACACCCTACTGTATCCCTATCCCATACATATCCCTATATCCCCCCCATATCCATACCACCTACTCTAACACAGCCCCCACCATCCCCCAGTCCTGCATCCAACCCCAACACCCTACTGTATCCCTATCCCATACATATCCCTGTATCCCCCCATATCCATACCCCCTACTCTAACACAGCCCCCACCATCCCCCAGTCCTGCATCCAACACCAACACCCTACTGTATCCCTATCCCATACATATCCCTATATCCCCCCCATATCCATACCACCTACTCTAACACAGTCCCCACCATCCCCCAGTCCTGCATCCAACCCCAACACCTTACTGTATCCCTATCCCATACATTCCTATATCCCCCCATATCCATACCCCCTACTCTAACACAGCCCCCACCATCCCCCAGTCCTGCATCCAACACCCTACTGTATCCCTATCCCATACATATCCCTATATCCCCCCATATCCATACCCCCTACTCTAACACAGCCCCCACCATCCCCCAGTCCTGCATCCAACACCCTACTGTATCCCTATCCCATACATATCCCTGTATCCCCCCCATATCCATACCCCCTACTCTAACACAGCCCCCACCATCCCCCAGTCCTGCATCCAACCCCAACACCCTACTGTATCCCTATCCCATACATATCCCTGTATCCCCCCCATATCCATACCCCCTACTCTAACAGTCCCCACCATCCCCCAGTCCTGCATCCAACCCCAACACCCTACTGTATCCCTATCCCATACATATCCCTATATCCCCCCATATCCATACCCCCCTACTCTAACACAGCCCCCACCATCCCCCAGTCCTGCATCCAACCCCAACACCCTACTGTATCCCTATCCCATACATATCCCTATATCCCCCCCCATATCCATACCACCTACTCTAACACAGTCCCCACCATCCCCCAGTCCTGCATCCAACCCCAACACCCTACTGTATCCCTATCCCATACATATCCCTATGTCCCCCCATATCCATACCCCCCTACTCTAACACAGCCCCCACCATCCCCCAGTCCTGCATCCAACACCCTACCGTATCTCTATCCCATACATATCCCTGTATCCCCCCCATATCCATACCCCCTACTCTAACACAGCCCCCACCATCCCCCAGTCCTGCATCCAACCCCAACACCCTACTGTATCCCTATCCCATACATATCCCTGTATCCCCCCATATCCATACCCCCTACTCTAACACAGCCCCCACCATCCCCCAGTCCTGCATCCAACACCCTACTGTATCCCTATCCCATACATATCCCTGTATCCCTCCCATATCCATACCCCCTACTCTAACACAGCCCCCACCATCCCCCAGTCCTGCATCCAACCCCAACACCCTACTGTATACCTATCCCATACATATCCCTATATCCCCCCCATATCCATACCCCCTACTCTAACACAGCCCCCACCATCCCCCAGTCCTGCATCCAACACCCTACTGTATCCCTATCCCATACATATCCCTGTATCCCCCCCATATCCATACCCCCTACTCTAACACAGCCCCCACCATCCCCCAGTCCTGCATCCAACCCCAACACCTTACTGTATCCCTATCCCATACATATCCCTGTATCCCCCCATATCCATACCCCCTACTCTAACACAGCCCCCACCATCCCCCAGTCCTGCATCCAACCCCAACACCCTACTGTATCCCTATCCCATACATATCCCTATATCCCCCCCATATCCATACCCCCTACTCTAACACAGCCCCCACCATCCCCCAGTCCTGCATCCAACACCCTACTGTATCCCTATCCCATACATATCCCTATATCCCCCCATATCCATACCCCCTACTCTAACACAGCCCCCACCATCCCCCAGTCCTGCATCCAACCCCAACACCCTACTGTATCCCTATCCCATACATATCCCTATATCCCCCCATATCCATAACCCCTACTCTAACACAGCCCCCACCATCCTCCAGTCCTGCATCCAACCCCAACACCCTACTGTATCCCTATCCCATACATATCCCTGTATCCCCCCCATATCCATACCCCCTACTCTAACACAGCCCCCACCATCCCCCAGTCCTGCATCCAACACCCTACTGTATCCCTATCCCATACATATCCCTATATCCCCCCATATCCATACCTCCTACTCTAACACAGCCCCCACCATCCCCCAGTCCTGCATCCAACCCCAACACCCTACTGTATCCCTATCCCATACATATCCCTATATCCCCCCATATCCATACCCCCTACTCTAACACAGCCCCCACCATCCCCCAGTCCTGCATCCAACACCCTACTGTATCCCTATCCCATACATATCCCTGTATCCCCCCCATATCCATACCTCCTACTCTAACACAGCCCCCACCATCCCCAGTCCTGCATCCAACACCCTACTGTATCCTTATCCCATACATATCCCTGTATCCCCCCATATCCATACCCCCTACTCTAACACAGCCCCCACCATCCCCCAGTCCTGCACCCAACACCCTACTGTATCCCTATCCCATACATATCCCTGTATCCCCCCATATCCATACCCCCTACTCTAACACAGCTCCCACCATCCCCCAGTCCTGCATCCAACACCCTACTGTATCCCTATCCCATACATATCCCTATATCCCCCCCATATCCATACCCACTACTCTAACACAGCCCCCACCATCCCCCAGTCCTGCATCCAACACCCTACTGTATCCCTATCCCATACATATCCCTGTATCCCCCCCATATCCATACCCCCTACTCTAACAGTCCCCACCATCCCCCAGTCTTGCACCCAACACCACTGTATCCCTATCCCATACACATCCCCCTGTATAACCCCCCCCCAGCTCTAGCACAGCCCCCACATGAAGCAGTGATCCTGGAGCCGGGTGACACCACGTCTTGTTTCAGCTCTTTATTGTTACTCCTAACGTCTCTTTACAGGGGAGATAAAGGTGATCACACGGGCAGCGACATAAAGCAACACTACAGTCTGCTCACGCGTCTCTCTGGCCACTCACACCCGTATGACACACAGGATTAACCCCTACATGCAGTATTCTCCTCCCTAGTGGATGATATGTCATATATGATATTAGTGTGAAGTTGTCAGTCTGGTTTGTTACATGCTAATGACATGTTAAGGTCTAAAGCACTAATCCCTGGCAGAGGTAGTCACATACTATGACACAGACGTCCCGTGCCCCGCGGCGGTGCCAGCCCTTCCCGTGCCAGAGACATGATGCCACAGGTGAGCGTGGGAAGAGGAGAGCTGCCCTGAGGGTTCCGGAGAGAGATGAAGGTCCAGACAATTCCTTCACACATAACGGAGTGGTTTGTGCATATACAGAAATAACATTCATTCACACTCATACACCGGCGCCAGTCCTGACTGCAGTGTACTGTGGGCATAGATCTGTGGCTCTGGACGTTACAACAGCGGCACGGCAGGCTTCACACCGGGGGCCGGCTCAGATTAGCGTCATTCCAGTGTGTCAGGAGCCCCCGTTTCCTCTGCAACACTGGGGGTGGGCGGAGATACAACAGTACCTGATGAGAATTCTCTCAGTAATACTACGGGAAAAAGTCCAGGTATTAAACAGAAGGAGGGGGGGGGGGCTGGATTAAGGGAAGGTGGTCCCACAAACATGGAGGAGCAGAGGGCACACAGGAGGGGCAGTATACACCCATGCCAGCAATGGCATACATCATGAGTGATAAAGAAAGGGGGTATACAGGGAACAAGAGATAAGGGGAGAGCAGAGAAGAGGCACTGGGCATTGTGTAGGGGCAATAAGATGGACCTAGTGATAAGGAGAACGGAGGGCACAGAGTAGGGGTAACGTGGACTCAGCCATCAGGGGAGGAGGAGCAGAGGGCATAGAGTAGGGGTAACATGGACTCAGCCATAATGGGAGGAGAAGCAGATGGCATAGAGTAGGGGTAACGTGGACTCAGCCATAATGGGAGGAGGAGCAGATGGCATAGAGTAGGGGTAACGTGGACTCAGCCATAATGGGAGGAGGAGCAGAGGGCATAGAGTTGGGGTAACGTGGACTTAGCCATAATGGGAGGAGGAGCAGATGGCATAGAGTAGGGGTAACGTGGACTCAGCCATCAGGGGAGGAGGAGCAGATGGCATAGAGTAGGAGTAACGTGGACTCAGCCATCAGGGGAGGAGGAGCAGAGAGCATAGAGTAGGGGTAACATGGACTCAGCCATCAGGGGAGGAGGAGCAGATAGCATAGAGTAGGGGTAACGTGGACTCAGCCATCAGGGGAGGAGGAGCATAGGGCACAGAGTAGGGGGTAACATGGAATCAGCCATCAGGGGAGGAAGAGGAGCAGATGGCATAGAGTAGTGGTAAAGTTGACTCAGCCATCAGGGGAGGAGGAGTAGAGAGCAGAGAGTACGGGTAACGTGGACTCCGCCATCAGGGGAGGAGGAGCAGAGGGCATAGAGTAGGGGTAACGTGGACTCCGCCATCAGGGGAAGAGGAGCAGAGGGCATAGAGTAAGGGTAACCTGGACTCAGCTATCAGGGGACAAGGAGAAGATGGCATAGAGTAGGGGTAACGTGGGCTCAGCCATCAGGGGAGGAGCACAGGGCATAGAGTAAAGGTAACGTGGACTCCACCATCATGGGAGGAGGAGCAGAGGGCACAGAGTAGGGGTAATATATCCTCTGGCGTTGCAGCTGTTCTTGCACCTATGAAATGGCAGGTTCCTATTGACTCATGGTGCCAGTCCAGGATGGAGGCCCTGAAAGGCAGACTACCCCCTCAGTTCATGTTAGTAAGAAACCAAGATAAAGTTCAAACTGCCTTAGGTATGTGGTGCCTGCAGCTAATTCTTCTTCTTCTTCACCTCACTGTTACCGTAACTAGAACCTCGCTCAATCTCCGTCACCCCAATCAGGCGGCGCACAGCAAAGGAGGCTATGAGAAAAGGAAAAACAGGTTCATTAGAAGAAAAGATACCTCTAGAATGAGGGTAACACTCCATGCCACAGGCACAATATGTAATATCTGGTTACCTGCCCAGATGAAGCCCATGAAGGAAAGGATTAGAAGGGGAGAACCACTGGCAAAGATGCCAATTCCAAATGAGAACAGGGGAGATAGGAGAAGTGTTGCCCAGAACAAAAAGTTGAGGAGGGTCCAAGGCCGGCGGGAGGGCACGATCTGGGTACCAGGATATAATCCCTCTTGGAGGTACTGTTCCTGTAAAGCATCCTGAAAAGAAGAAGCAAAACATAAGTGGAAGAACCAGTGTCGCATATCTACACGTTGGCCTGAGTCCAGCATAATGATGCCCAGGTGACGGGCGGGGGATGTGAGGGTACTGGATTTAGGACATAAAGCCCACCTTTATTTTTGGAGCACCCTTACATACAGCGTTCACACAGATAAGAAGATGCTTCACAAACCTCCTAGGTGACATCACACAATCAACAAAGAGTATCTACCAATATCTCTTAATAGCAGTAAGCTCTCACCAGCAGGGCCCTCTTCCCTTCTCTTACTTAAAACCATCTTCTACTCCATACGCCTTTGACGGCACCAAATCCCTCAGTTCCTGCCGCCCTGATACTTGTGTCAGTGTCATCTGCTGCTGCAGCCATGTCTATATACCCTGTACTTGTCCTGTATTGTTTTCAACTTTAAGTCGCTGTTTTCCTGTTTTGGTTACTTGTTTATGTACTCTGGAATTGGGCGCTGCGGATCCTTTGTGGCGCCATATAAAGCATAATAATAATAACAGATTGAAAACCAGTCTCCCCAAAAGTCCCAGCAGGGTCCCGAAAAACTCATCAGAGGCCGTTACTCCAGTATAATACAGATCCTACCAGGACTTCAGGTTGACAACGGCAGCACACTCTTCTGAGTCCCAGCCGCATGGTCACTGTGCTTCACCAACACGGTGATGTCCCAGCAGCTATATCCTGTCATCTGCAGCTATAAGATTATGCCAGCGGACCTCCCAGCACCTTCACAATACCTGCTGCCCAGGCTCTGCTGGCATAACCAGCTCCCGCTGCCAAACACACAGCCTCCGACAACACACAGGCTCTGGTAATACAGGATTTGGAAAGACTGACTCCATCACCTGTTCCCTTCTAAAACCACATGATAAGGGGCTTTTTGCCCCTGACACGGCTAGCAAAAATAGGATTTTGGTACTTACCAGATAAGTCTTTTTCTTTGAATCCACAGGGGTCACTGGAGTACTCTTGTGATATGGACGGGGCGTTAGCAGGGATAGGCACATTTAAATATTTAAATTAGTAACCATCCTCCCCCTCCATACTCCCAAAGGTACCTCAGTGTTTTTACTGAGCCGAATATGAGAGATAGAGAGGATAACCAATGGAGAATTACATATAACATAACTGACAACAATGAAGTTGACACATAACGGAAAACTAAACAGTTGACACGACAATAGATAACAATCACCTTAACATTTGAGCAAGTCGGTGAGAATGTGTTACCATAAGATCTACTGAACTTACCACAAGACAGGTAAAACTGCTCTGGGTGGGCGTCCAGTGCCCCCTGTGGATTAAAAGAAAAGGATTTATCTGGTAAGTACCAAAATCCTATTTTCTTTTTCATCCACTAGGGGTCACTGGAGTACTCTTGGGACGTACCAAAGTTTCCCTCCTGGGCGGGAGAGCTGTTTGGCACCTGTAACACTAGACGGCCAAAGCTAGATGCTGATGCCGCAAACGTATCAAACTTGTAAAAGCGCACAAACGTGTGCACTGATGACCATGTAGCCGCACGTCAAAGCTGTGTCGTAGAAGCTCCACGACCTGCTGCCCATGAAGTTCCCACAGAACGTGTGGAATGAGCAGAAACTGATGTAGGCGGTTGTAGCCTAGCATGAAGGTAAGCCTGACGTATAGTCAGTATAATCCATCTGGATAAGGTCTGCTTAGAAGCTGGCCAACCCATCTTGGCAGCATCATAGAGAACAAACAATGTATCCGTCTTACGAACTGTAGACGTTCGGGATACATAAACACGTAGTGCGCGTACCACATCCAAAGTAGCTGGAGTTCCTGCACTTTCTGATAATACCGGAACTACGATTGGTTGATTGATATGAAAAGATACCACCTTTGGTAGGAAAGCGGGATTCGTCCGAAGTTCCGCTCTATCATGAAACACCAGATACGGTGGCTTGCATGACAAGGCACCCAATTCTGAAACACGTCTTGCTGAAGCTAAGGCTAGCAGAAAAACTGTTTTCCAAGTGAGAAACTTAACATCCACTTGTTGTAAGGGTTCAAAAAGTGAAGACTGTAAAAAATCTAAAACCAGATTCAAGTCCCATGGAGCTGTAGGTGGTATAAATGGAGGTTGTACTTTGAGGACACCTTGCAGGAAAGTGTGTGCTGTTGGCAAAAGGACCAAACGCCTTTGAAAGTAAATTGACAAGGCCGAGACCTGCACAGTTAGTGTAGATAAACGTAGTCCTCCATCTAACCCAGTCTGTAAAAATAGCAAAAGACGGGATAACTTGAAAGATGTCGGAAACTTCCGAGCTTCACACCACCCTATATAGGCACTCCAAATCCTGTGATAATGAGCTGCCGTAACTGGCTTCCTAGCACGCAACATGGTTGGTATAACAGATTCTGGAATGCCCTCTCTTCTTAAGACGGCGGTTTCAACAGCCATCCTGTCAAACGCAGCCGGATAAAGGAACGGACCCTGTTGTAACAGGTCCGGACATAGCGGGAGCGGCCAAGGATCATCTGCGAGTAGCCCGCGGAGATCCAAGAACCATGCTCTCGAGGGTCAATGAGGCGCCACAGGTATGACTGTCGTGGACTCTCGTTTGATCCGCTTTAGCAACCGAGGAAGCAGCGGAAACGGTGGAAACAGATACATGATCCTGTACGGCCACGTGATCGTGAGAGCATCCACTGCCACTGCCTTTGGATCTCATGATCTGGACACATACTGGGATGTTTGATGATTTTGGCGAGATGCCATTAGATCCACCTGTGGGTAACCCCACCTCTGGACCAACATGCGAAACACTTCTGGATGTAAAGCCCATTATCCTGGATGAAAATCCTGACGGCTGAGAGATAATCTGCCTCCCAGTTGTCCACTCCTGAAATGAACACTGCCGACAATATCACCTGGTGAAGCTCGGCCCAATTGAGGATTCGAGCAACTTCCCGCATGGCCATGCGACTGTGTACCTCCATGTTTGTTGATGTATGCGACTGTTGTCGCGTTGCCTGACTGGACCGTCTGAGACTGGAGCATGTGCACTGCCCGTCGCAGTGCGTTGTAAATTGCCCTGAGTTCAAGCACATTTATTGACAGTAATCTTTCTTGGTCTGACCAGAGACCCTGAAGCTGACAATTTTGGACCACTGCTCCCAAACCTCTGAGACTCGCGTCCGTCGTTAGAACTATCCAATTCCAGACTCCGAACCTTTTCCCTGCGGTGAGATTGTGTACTTGGAGCCACCAGAGTAGTGATACTCTGGCCCTTGGAGACAACCGCACCATCTGATGAATTTGTAGATGCGACCCTGACCACTGTGCGAGAACATCCAGTGGAAAAGGACGCGAGTGAAATCTTCTGTACTGGAGTGCTTCGAAAGACGCCATCATCTTTCCTAACAGTCGAATGCACAAATGTACCGAGACTGTCCGTGGTTTGAGCACTAATTGTACCAGATGACGAATACTGTGTACCTTCTGTTCTGGCAGGTAAATTCGTTGATCCACCGTTTTGAGAATCATTGCTAGGAATTGAAGTCGTTGCGACGGAATCAGATGTGATTTCTTGAAGTTGACAATCCAACCTTGCTGAACTAGTACATTGTATGTCAGTAAGGCATGTTGAAGAGTATCTGTTGAGACGGAGCTTTGATGAGCAGATCGTTTAAGTACGGACTTTTATCACTCCCATGGATCTGAGATGAGCAATCACCACAGACATCACTTTTGTGAATACCCGAGGCGCTGAGAGGCCAAACGGTAGAGCCTGAAATTGATAATGGTTTGCTGTACTTAAGTACACCTGATGCGCTGGCCAAATTGGAATGTGTAAGTACGCATCTTTGAGATCCAGCGAAATTATGAACTCCTGTGGCTCTAAACCTGCAATCGCTGACCGCAGGGATTCCATCTTGAATCTGTAGTAAGTGACGTACTGATTGAGCCCCTTTAGGTTCAATATCGGTCTGACAGAGCCATCCGGCTTTGGAACTACAAAAAGACTGGAATAATAACCTTGACCCTGTTGGTGAACTGGAACCGAAATCAAAACTGCTGAATCTACGAGAGACTGAATCGCGGTCTGCCGAACTGCCTTTTTGTCTTCTGACACAGGCAGACCCGTCTAGAAAAATCGCATTGGTGGAAGACAATCGAACTCTATTTTGTAACCTTTGAACACTAAATTGCGGATCCACCCATCTGTGTATGTCTGAAACCACGCCAAGTGAAATGTCTGAAGGCGTGCTCCCACAACTGAAGATCGGAGATGGGCTGGAAGCCCGTTATGCCACTGGCTTATCGGCGGTCTTAGGGTCCTGACTACGGGTTAGAGGTGTTGAAAACCACATCCTCTACCATGTCTACCGTGTGTGGTTGTTCCTCTATCACGGCCTCGAAAAGACTGAGGTATAAAGGATTTGAACGCTGGTCCCGAGTATTTCCGTTTAGGAACCTGTGTAGGCAATGGTAGGAAAAAAGACTCTCCCCCCAGTGGCCTGAGAAATCCATTTGTCCAATTCCGGACCAAACAACATCTCGCCAGCATAAGGCAACGCTTCTATTCCTCGTTTGGACTCTGTCTCCACCTGCCAAGAACGCAGCCAAAGTGCACATCGTGCCGCAATTAGTGATGCTGAAAGGCGAGAACTAACCTGCCCGACGTCCATAGAAGCCGTGCCTAGATATTCAGCAGATTCACATATGTGATCTGCTAGAAGTATAAGGTGGTCTTCTTGTAGGCCCAACTAGAGCTGTGTTGCCCACGCAACTACATCCTTGTTAACCCAAACTCCAACCAAAGCAGGCCTAAGCAACACCCCTACTACTGTATACATTGACTTTAGCATTGTTTCTAGCTTACGCTCTGACGGGTCTTTAAGCGTCGTAGCAGCTAGTACTGGAATTTTTATTTTTTTAGAAAGTTTTGACACAGAGGAATCCACAGCCGGTGGATTTTCCCATTTAGACGTCAAACTCTGGAAACGGGTAGCTCAACAGAAACCGCCAAGGTATGGAAAAATAAGAATTTACTTACCGATAATTCTATTTCTCATAGTCCGTAGTGGATGCTGGGAACTCCGTAAGGACCATGGGGATTAGCGGCTCCGCAGGAGACTGGGCACAAAAGTAAAAGCTTTAGGACACCTGGTGTGCACTGGCTCCTCCCCCTATGACCCTCCTCCAAGCCTCAGTTAGGATACTGTGCCCGGACGAGCGTACACAATAAGGAAGGATTTTGAATCCCGGGTAAGACTCATACCAGCCACACCAATCACACCGTACAACCTGTGATCTGAACCCAGTTAACAGCATGATAACAGAGGAGCCTCTGAAAAGATGGCTCACAACAATAATAACCCGATTTTTGTAACAATAACTATGTACAAGTATTGCAGACAATCCGCACTTGGGATGGGCGCCCAGCATCCACTACGGACTATGAGAAATAGAATTATCGGTAAGTAAATTCTTATTTTCTCTAACGTCCTAGTGGATGCTGGGAACTCCGTAAGGACCATGGGGATTATACCAAAGCTCCCAAACGGGCGGGAGAGTGCGGATGACTCTGCAGCACCGAATGAGAGAACTCCAGGTCCTCCTCAGCCAGGGTATCAAATTTGTAGAATTTAGCAAACGTGTTTGCCCCTGACCAAGTAGCTGCTCGGCAAAGTTGTAACGCCGAGACCCCTCGGGCAGCCGCCCAAGATGAGCCCACCTTCCTTGTGGAATGGGCTTTTACAGATTTAGGCTGTGGCAGGCCTGCCACAGAATGTGCAAGCTGAATTGTACTGCAAATCCAACGAGCAATAGTCTGCTTAGAAGCAGGAGCACCCAGCTTGTTGGGTGCATACAATATAAACAGCGAGTCAGTCTTTCTGACTCCAGCCGTCCTGGAAACATATTTTCAGGGCCCTGACTACGTCCAGCAACTTGGAGTCCTCCAAGTCCCTAGTAGCCGCAGGCACCACAATAGGCTGGTTCAAATGAAATGCTGAAACCACCTTAGGGAGAAATTGAGGACGGGTCCTCAATTCTGCCCTGTCCGTATGAAAAATTAGGTAAGGGCTTTTATAGGATAAAGCCGCCAATTCTGAGACACGCCTGGCTGAAGCCAGGGCTAACAACATTACCACTTTCCAAGTGATATATTTTAAGTCCACAGTGGAGAGTGGTTCAAACCAATGTGATTTTAGGAAACCCAAAACTACATTGAGATCCCAAGGTGCCACCGGAGGCACAAAAGGAGGCTGTATATGCAGTACCCCCTTGACAAACGTCTAAACTTCAGGAACTGAAGCCAGTTCTTTCTGGAAGAAAATCGACAGGGCCGAAATTTGAACCTTAATGGACCCTAATTTTAGGCCCATAGACAGTCCTGTTTGCAGGAAATGTAGGAAACGACCCAGTTGAAATTCCTCTGTAGGGGCCTTCCTGGCCTCGCACCACGCAACATATTTACGCCAAATCCGGTGATAATGTTGCACGGTTACATCCTTCCTGGCTTTGATCAGGGTAGGGATGACTTCATCCGGAATGCCTTTTTCCTTCAGGATCCAGCGTTCAACCGCCATGCCGTCAAACGCAGCCGCGGTAAGTCTTGGAACAGACAGGGTCCCTGCTGAAGCAGGTCCTTTCTTAGAGGTAGAGGCCACTTCTCTGTGAGCATCTCTTGAAGTTCCGGGTACCAAGTCCTTCTTGGCCAATCCGGAGCCACGAGTATAGTCCTTACTCCTCTCCTTCTTATGATCCTCAGTACCTTGGGTATGAGAGGCAGAGGAGGGAACACATACACTGACTGGTACACCCACGGTGTTACCAGAGCATCCACAGCTATTGCCTGAGGGTCTCTTGACCTGGCACAATACCTGTCCAGTTTTTTGTTGAGGCGGGACGCCATCATGTCCACCTTTGGTTTTTCCCAACGGTTCACAATCATGTGGAAGACTTCTGGGTGAAGTCCCCACTCCCCCGGATGGAGGTCGTGTCTGCTGAGGAAGTCTGCTTCCCAGTTGTCCACTCCCGGAATGAACACTGCTGACAGTGCTATCACATGATTTTCCGCCCAGCGAAGAATCCTTGCAACTTCTGTCATTGCCCTCCTGCTTCTTGTGCCGCCCTGTCTGTTTACGTGGGCGACTGCCGTGATGTTGTCTGACTGGATCAGCACAGGCTGACCTTGAAGCAGAGGTCTTGCTAGGCTTAGAGCGTTGTAGATGGCCCTTAGCTCCAGGATATTTATGTGGAGTGATGTCTCCAGGCTTGACCACAAGCCCTGGAAATTTCGTCCCTGTGTGACTGCTCCCCAGCCTCTCAGGCTGGCATCCGTGGTCACCAGGACCCAGTCCTGAAAGCCGAATCTGCGGCCCTCTAGAAGATGAGCACTCTGCAACCACCACAGGAGAGGCACCCTTGTCCTTGGTGACAAGATTATCCGCTGATGCATCTGAAGATGCGACCCGGACCATTTGTCTAGCAGATCCCACTGGAAGGTTCTTGCGTGGAATCTGCCGAATGGGATTGCTTCGTAAGAAGCCACCATCTTTCCCAGGACCCTTGTGCATTGATGCACTGAGACTTGGCCTGGTTTTAGGAGATTCCTGACTAGTTCGGATAACTCCCTGGCTTTCTCCTCCGGGAGAAACACCTTTTTCTGGACTGTGTCCAGGATCATCCCTAGGAATAGGAGTCGGGTAGTCGGGATCAGCTGAGATTTTGGAATATTGAGAATCCAACCGTGCTAGCGCAGCACTATCTGAGATAGTGCTACCCCGACTTCCAACTGTTCCCTGGATCTTGCCCTTATCAGGAGATCGTCCAAGTAAGGGATAACTAAAACTCCCTTCCTTCGAAGGAGTATCATCATTTCGGCCATTACCTTGGTAAAGACCCGGGGTGCCGTGGACAATCCAAACGGCAGCGTCTGAAACTGATAGTGACAGTTCTGTACCACAAACCTGAGGTACCCTTGGTGAGAAGGGCAAATTGGGACATGTAGGTAAGCATCTTTGATGTCCAGAGACACCATATAGTCCCCGTCTTCCAGGTTTGCAATCACTGCTCTGAGTGACTCCATCTTGAATTTGAACCTTTGTATGTAAGTGTTCAAGGATTTTAGGTTTAAAATTGGTCTCACCGAGCCGTCCGGCTTCGGTACCACAAATAGTGTGAATAGTACCCCTTTCCCTGTTGTAGGAGGGTACCTTGATTATCACCTACTGGGAATACAGCTTGTGAATGGCATCCAATACTGCCTCCCTGTCTGAGGGAGACGTCGGTAAAGAAGACTTTAGAAAACGGCGAGGGGGAGACGTCTCGAATTCCAATTTGTACCCCTGAGATACCACTTGAAGGATCCAGGGGTCCACTTGCGAGTGGGCCCACTGCGCACTGAACTTCTTGAGACGGGCCCCCACCGTGTCTGCTTGTAAAGCCCCAGCGTCATGCTGAGGACTTTGCGGAGGCGGGAGAGGGCTTTTGTTCCAGGGAACTGGCTGTTTGTTGCAGCCTTTTTCCTCTCCCTCTGCCACGGGGCATAAATAAGGCGCCTTTTGCCCGCTTGCCCTTATGGGGCCGAAAGGACTGCGCCTGATAATACGGCGTCTTCTTAGGTTGAGAAGCTACCTGGGGTAAAAATGTGGATTTTCCAGCAGTTGCCGTGGCTACCAGGTCTGATAGACCTACCCCAAATAACTCCTCCCCCTTATAAGGCAATACTTCCATGTGCCTTTTAGAATCCGCATCACCTGACCACTGCCGCGTCCATAAACCTCTTCTAGCAGAAATGGACAGCGCGCTAACTCTTGATGCCAGACGGCAAATATCCCTCTGTGCATCACGCATATATAGAAATGCATCCTTCAAATGCTCTATAGTCAGTAATATACTGTCCCTATCTAGGGTATCAATATTTTCAGTCAGGGAATCCGACCACGCCAGGCCCGCACTGCACATCCAGGCTGAGGCGATTGCTGGTCGCAGTATCACACCCGTGTGAGAGTATATACATTTTAGGATATTCTCCAGCTTTCTATCGGCAGGTTCCTTTAGGGCGGCCGTATCAGGAGAGGGTAGTGCTACCTGTTTTGACAAACGTGTGAGCGCGTTATCCACCCTAGGGGGTGTTTCCCAACGTGCCCTATCCTCTGGCGGGAAAGGGTACGATGCCAATAACCTTTTAGGAATTATCAGTTTTTTATCGGGGGAAACCCACGCCTCATCACACACTTCATTTAATTCCTCGGATACAGGAAAAACTACAGGCAGTTTTTTCTCACCAAACATAATACCCTTTTTAGTGGTACTTGTATTATCAGAGATATGCAATACATTTTTCATTGCTTCAATCATGTAACGTGTGGCCCTAGTGGAAGTCACGTTTGTCTCATCATCGTCGACACTGGAGTCAGTATCCGTGTCTGTGTCTGCCATTTGAGGTAGCGGGCGTTTTAACGCCCCTGATGGCGTTTGAGACCCTTGGACAGGCACAAGCTGAGTAGCCGGCTGTCTCATGTCGTCAACTGTCTGTCGTAACGAGCTGACCCTGTCACGCAATTCCTTCCATAAGCTCATCCACTCAGGTGTCGACTCCCCAGGGGGTGACAACTGTATAATAGGCAATTGCTCCGCCTCCAACTCATTTTCCTCCTCAAACATGTCGACACATTCGTACCGACACCCAGCACACACAGGGAATGCTCTGATAGAGGACAGGACCCCACTAGCCCTTTGGGGAGACAGAGGGAGAGTATGCCAGCACACACCAGAACGCTATATATAAACAGGAATACCACTATAAAATGTGCTTTTCCCTTTATAGCTGCTGTTAGTATCAAAACTGCGCCAAATTAGTGCCCCCCTCTCTTTTTTACCCTTTTCTGTAGTGCAGGACTGCAGGGGAGAGTCAGGGAGACGTCCTTCCAGCGGAGCTGTGATGGAAAATGGCGCCCGTGTGCTGAGGAGATAGGCTCCGCCCCCTTCTCGGCGGCCTTTTCTCCCGCTTTTTTGTAAGTTCTGGCAGGGGTTAAAATACATCCATATAGCCCTGGGGGTTATATGTGGTGTATTTATGCCAGCCAAGGTGTTTTACATTGCTGCTCAGGGCGCCCCCCCCTAGCGCCCTGCACCCTCAGTGACCGAAGTGTGAAGTGTGCCTGAGTAACAATGGCGCACAGCTGCAGTGCTGTGCACTACCTTGTTGAAGACTGATGTCTTCTGCCGCCGATTTTTCCGGACCGCTTCTGGCTCTGTAAGGGGGCCGGCGGCGCGGCTCTGGGACCGAGCTCCGAGGCTGGGCCTGTGTTCGGTCCCTCTGGAGCTAATGGTGTCCAGTAGCCTAAGAAGCCCAATCCACTCTGCACTTCAGGTGAGTTCGCTTCTTCTCCCCTTAGTCCCTCGATGCAGTGAGCCTGTTGCCAGCAGGTCTCACTGAAAATAAAAAACCTAAAACTAAAACTTTCACTAAGAAGCTCAGGAGAGCCCCTAGTGTGCACCCTTCTCGGCCGGGCATAAAAATCTAACTGAGGCTTGGAGGAGGGTCATAGGGGGAGGAGCCAGTGCACACCAGGTAGTCCTAAAGCTTTTACTTTTGTGCCCAGTCTCCTGCGGAGCCGCTAATCCCCATGGTCCTTACGGAGTTCCCAGCATCCACTAGGACGTCAGAGAAATAAGAATTTACTTACCGATAATTCTATTTCTCATAGTCCGTAGTGGATGCTGGGAACTCCGTAAGGACCATGGGGATTAGCGGCTCCGCAGGAGACTGGGTACAAAAGTAAAAGCTTTAGGACTACCTGGTGTGCACTGGCTCCTCCCCCTATGACCCTCCTCCAAGCCTCAGTTAGGATACTGTGCCCGGACGAGCGTACACAATAAGGAAGGATTTTGAATCCCGGGTAAGACTCATACCAGCCACACCAATCACACCGTACAACCTGTGATCTGAACCCAGTTAACAGCATGATAACAGAAGAGCCTCTGAAAAGATGGCTCAACAATAATAACCCGATTTTTGTAACAACAACTATGTACAAGTATTGCAGACAATCCGCACTTGGGATGGGCGCCCAGCATCCACTACGGACTACGAGAAATAGAATTATCGGTAAGTAAATTCTTATTTTCTCTGACGTCCTAGTGGATGCTGGGAACTCCGTAAGGACCATGGGGATTATACCAAAGCTCCCAAACGGGCGGGAGAGTGCGGATGACTCTGCTGCACCGAATGAGAGAACTCCAGATCCTCCTTAGCCAGGGTATCAAATTTGTAGAATTTAGCAAACGTGTTTGCCCCTGACCAAGTAGCTGCTCGGCAAAGTTGTAAAGCCGAGACCCCTCGGGCAGCCGCCCAAGATGAGCCCACCTTCCTTGTGGAATGGGCTTTTACAGATTTTGGCTGTGGCAGGCCTGCCACAGAATGTGCAAGCTGAATTGTACTACAAATCCAACGAGCAATAGTCTGCTTAGAAGCAGGAGCACCCAGCTTGTTGGGTGCATACAGGATAAACAGCGAGTCAGATTTTCTGACTCCAGCCGTCCTGGAAACATATATTTTCAGGGCCCTGACTACATCCAGCAACTTGGAGTCCTCCAAGTCCCTAGTAGCCGTAGGTACCACAATAGACTGGTTCAAGTGAAACGCTGAAACCACCTTAGGGAGAAATTGAGGACGAGTCCTCAATTCTGCCCTGTCCGTATGAAAAATTAGGTAAGGGCTTTTATAGGATAAAGCCGCCAATTCTGAGACACGCCTGGCTGAAGCCAGGGCTAACAACATTACCACTTTCCATGTGAGATATTTTTTTTTTAAATCAAGTGTTTTTTTATTGAGTTTTGTGTCACATACAAACAAAACAAAACATCAACATTGACATTTAACTACAACATTAACAGTTGCCATCAACAAACAGATATTATCCAATCACAATTTGGTGTGCGTGTTATTTCTTATCATATATCTTTATATTTTTATATACATGTATCCACGACAAGGAGTATCCATGTTTTTACTAATGTCGCTCATGTGCTCAATATACTTGCTCGCCTAATCCTGCGCTACCCCAGCGGCCCCACATTTTCGTAAATCGCGAGGTGGAACCCCTTATTTTGTACATATGTCTCTCATGACGAATTACCTCGTTCACCAACGCCCTCCAGTGCTCCACTCTAGGTACATCAGCAGAGAACCAGACCCTAGCAATAACCACCTTAGCTAGCGTTGTGAGACACAGGACATATTTGTATAGTAAAACAGAATGTGTCTCCTCCAAATCTAGCCCAAATAAACATATGCCAGGATCTAATGTAGGGAGGGACGGTGCTGTCATGACCACATCACACCACACTTTATGCCAGAAAAGGGAGATCTCAGGGCAGTCCCACAGTAAGTGCCAAAAACCGGCATCAGCTGCCTGACACCTGGGGCAGTTAGAGTCCTCCCTAAGACCAGCCCTCTGTAAAATAACCGGAGTGCGATAGGCCCTGTGTAGAGTGTAGAAAAAAACCTGTTTATACCTTATACATGGAGTAGTGTATTTAAGGGAGCTCATAATCTGGAGCCACTGCTCTTGGGACAATTGCCCCAAATCAATCTCCCATTTAGTACGGAGATTATTTAATAGATCGGGATAGCTATTGTTATTTAAAGCAGCATATATGGTAGAAACCCTCCCCCTCAAAGAAGCAAGCAGCGTCTTAACAGGTGAGTCAGCAATTGATGGTGGGCCGCGAGGGAATTGGGTCTGTGCAGCATGTCTAAGCTGGAAATATCGAAACATAACTGTGTTAGGCACATCAAATTCGATTTTCAGTTGCTGAAATGACTTCAGCACTCCACCGTGGTATAGCTGACCCAGTGCCACGACTCCCCTAGCAATCCATATGTTATCTAGCGACATCTCATATAGCTCAGGGTATGCACTATTGAACCACAGTGGGGTACAGGTATCATGTCCCTCCCAGTCATACAAAGTGTGCGCATAGCGCCAGATAAGCAAGGCTTGACGCAACAGGGGAGGCAAGCCAGACGTTGAGAGACCAGAAAGGAGAAGCTGAAGAGGAGAGAGAGAAAAAGCAGGAGAACACTCCGTCCGCTCAGCCAGAAACCCCCTCATCGTATCCCCCAGAGAGTCCCCGGTCCATTCACTCAGATGGGCCAGCTGAGCGGCCACATAGTATAGTCTGAGATCTGGGAGACCTGCACCGCCGGACATTTGAGATCTGCATAATGTTCTGATAGAGACCCGCGCCGGCCTACCACTCCATATAAATGAGGATAAAACTCCCTCAATAACAGCAAAGGTCTTCTTGGGAAGGTAGACCGGGGAATTCTGTAGAGCATAGAGAAACTTTGGCTGCATCACCATTTTGAATAAATTAACCCTACCCAGGACCGACAGCGGTAATTTTTTCCAGCTATGTGCCTTCTCTTTAAATGTCGCTAGTATGGGGTCAATATTTTGGGCCATATAGCTACGCGCCATAGGAGTAATCCAAATGCCTAGATATTTGAACCGCAGTGTCCATTGCAAAGGATACGCCCCCTGTGTATTTTCGGGGAGAAGGCCAGAAATAGGGAAAACGTGGGATTTGTCCCAGTTAATTAGCAGACCGGAAAAGATACCAAAGTTCTCTACTACCTGTAATGCTGTTTGAAGAGAGTCGTCAGAGTCCTGTAGAAAAAGTAACATGTCATCCGCGTATAGCGCCACCACATCCACATGACCCCCAATCTCAACTCCCCTGACCCCGCCATCACCGCGCAGCAGGGCGGCCAACGGCTCCACGGCCATCGCAAACAGTGCAGGAGATAGGGGGCAGCCCTGTCGAGTGCCCCTCTCCAATGCAAAAAGCTCAGACGTGAAACCATTGGCCGTCACACGAGCCACAGGCAAGGAATACAGTAATTGGATAAAGCCAATAAATCGAGGGCCAAAGGCAAATTTCTCCAGCACCCCCCACAGGTACCTCCATTCTACAGAGTCGAACGCTTTGGCCGCATCAAGGGACACCACCACCGCGTCCGACCCCCCTATATCACTTCTCTGGAGATGACAGAACAATCTACGTAGATTTTGGGCCGTGGACTTACCCGGCATAAAGCCAGTCTGGTCTGGATGAATTATAGTTGTAATTACCAAATTCAATCGAGATGCCAAGATTTTTGCTAGTATTTTTACATCAGTATTGAGGAGGGAAATGGGTCGATAAGACTCAGGGAGCAGGGGGTCCTTCCCCGGTTTCAGCAGGACAATTATATTGGCCTCGGCCATAGAGCGCGGGAGAGCCCCACCCTCTAAGAGTAGTTCAAACAGTTGTAAGATAGGGGGCAAAAAAAGTAATGTATTTTTTATAGACCTCACCCGGAAGTCCATCAGATCCCGGTGCCTTAGACGCCGGGAGAGACAGGATCGCGGCCTCCACCTCCTCCACCGTGATAGGCGCATCCAGAGCCCCAGAGTCCTCCCGGGACAAGCATGGCAAGGTCAACTGAGCCAAAAACTCCCCCAGCTGATCATCCGAGTAACTGGCCCGGGAGGCATAAAGCGAGGAATAACAACTACGGAAGGTCTCCGCCACCTCTGCTCCAGAATAACACAGTTGGCCAGCAGAATTCTTCACACACTGAATCACTGTTCTAGGGGAATCAGACCGGGCCAAAAAGGCCAGATAGCTGCCATTCATCTCAGCCCGAAAATACTGCTCATGTCCCGCAAAAAGGAGTCTACGCCTGGACTTCTCAAATAAACAATCCGACCACTCACTCTGCGCGTTCTTCCACAACAACTCATCAGACCGCAAATGGGTAACAAGATATTGAGATTCCAACTGCTGGCACAAAGATTCCAACCGCATCTCCTCCCTCTTACTAAACGCTTTAACTTCAGAGATCCTCTTTATAAAGGAGCCCCGCAAAAACGCCTTAAAGGCATCATGTTTCATCGTCAGAACATTGTATAGTGAGTTATCTTCCTGGAACCCTTCCCAGGCGGCTATCAGATCCGCACCCTCCCCCAACAGAGTCAGCCAAAAGGGGTTAAGCTTCCACATTCTTGCTCCCCGCTCCCAACCCATATTAACTGAGACTAAAACAGGAGAATGATCCGATATGCCCCTAGGGAGATAGTCCACTGCCAGCACGTCCGGAGACAAATCAGGGGAAACCAACACCAAATCAATACGAGAGAATGCATGATGGGTAGCGGACTGACAGGAGAACTGAGCGGCCGCGGGATTACGACATAACCATATATCCACCAGCCCCAGCTCCCCCACCAGTCTCGCGAACGAGGTAGGGGACGCCAGGGGAGGGGAAGACGCAACTGACTCCCTCCACCTGTCCATACCACCATCCATGACATTGTTAAAATCTCCTAGGCATATCACAGGGGTAGCAGGGGACCGGGCCAGGAAACGGGCAGCGTGCCGGAGGACCTCGTTATTATATGGCGGGGGGACGTATACTGCTAATATATGAAACAGTCTGCTGTTAATATGGGCTCGTAGGAAGACGTACCTGCCGTATTGGTCAGTTTCACATACATCCGGATGAAATTGTACGGACTTTCTAATCATTACAGAAACGCCTCTGGCATTATTAGAGAAGGTGGAATGATACACGTGACTGACCCAGGGTTTTCTAAGCGCCAACACTCTACTTCCATGCAAATGTGTTTCAGAAAGACAAATTATGTCTGCCTGATATTTTTTAACCTGAGTAAGGACTAACGATCTTTTGATTCTTTCATTCAATCCCCGAACGTTCCAGCTGAGCAGACGGAGCCCCTCAGAAACAGCAGACATAGAGATCATAACGGAGAGGGGTAGCAGGATAGGTTAAAGAGACATACAGCAGAGCCTGGCATCGCAACATAGCAACGTTGAGCAAATAGTACATAGGGACAGGGACAATCAGTCCCCCTACGTTCCAGGAGGCAAGAGAGCACAGAGCAACATAATACAGAAAGCACTTGTCATTGCAAAATACGCACAGAACTAAAAAATGATGGCTTGGAAAAAAATAAACTAACCCCCCCCGCACCCACCCTGTATCACCTCGCAAACTTAAGGCATACCTGGATCCCATAACTCCCATTAAGTAACCAAACTAAGGGATAAGGGCCTAACCAAAGAACCTAAGGAAAAGCCCTTACACTATTTTCAGTAAGAGCTCTCCACAATTCGTAGAGAGAAAAAAAAAAATAAGAATTTACTTACCGATAATTCTATTTCTCATAGTCCGTAGTGGATGCTGGGGACTCCGTCAGGACCATGGGGAATAGCGGCTCCGCAGGAGACAGGGCACATCTAAAGAAAGCTTTTAGGATCACATGGTGTGTACTGGCTCCTCCCCCTATGACCCTCCTCCAAGCCTCAGTTAGGTACTGTGCCCGGACGAGCGTACACAATAAGGAAGGATCTTGAATCCCGGGTAAGACTCATACCAGCCACACCAATCACACCGTACAACTTGTGATCTGAACCCAGTTAACAGTATGATAACAAACGAAGTAGCCTCTGAAAAGATGGCTCACAACAATAATAATAACCCGATTTTTGTAACAATAACTATGTACAAGTATTGCAGACAATCCGCACTTGGGATGGGCGCCCAGCATCCACTACGGACTATGAGAAATAGAATTATCGGTAAGTGAAATTCTTATTTTCTCTAACGTCCTAGTGGATGCTGGGGACTCCGTCAGGACCATGGGGATTATACCAAAGCTCCCAAACGGGCGGGAGAGTGCGGATGACTCTGCAGCACCGAATGAGAGAACTCCAGGTCCTCCTTAGCCAGAGTATCAAATTTGTAAAATTTTACAAACGTGTTCTCCCCTGACCACGTAGCTGCTCGGCAAAGTTGTAATGCCGAGACCCCTCGGGCAGCCGCCCAAGATGAGCCCACCTTCCTTGTGGAGTGGGCATTTACAGATTTAGGCTGTGGCAGGCCTGCCACAGAATGTGCAAGTTGGATTGTGCTACAGATCCAACGCGCAATCGTCTGCTTAGACGCAGGAGCACCCATCTTGTTGGGTGCATACAATATAAACAACGAGTCAGATTTTCTGACTCCAGCTGTCCTTGAAATATATATTTTTAATGCTCTGACAACGTCCAGTAACTTGGAGTCCTCCAAGTCGCTAGTAGCCGCAGGCACCACAATAGGCTGGTTCAAGTGAAAAGCCGAAACCACCTTAGGGAGAAAATGAGGACGTGTCCGCAGTTCTGCCCTGTCCGAATGGAAAATCAGATATGGGCTTTTGTACGATAAAGCCGCCAACTCTGAAACTCTCCTGGCTGAAGCCAGGGCCAGTAGCATGGTTACTTTCCATGTAAGATACTTCAAATCTACAGATTTGAGAGGCTCAAACCAATGAGATTTGAGAAAATCCAAAACTACGTTTAGATCCCACGGTGCCACTGGGGGCACAATCGGGGGCTGTATATGTAGTACACCCTTGACAAAAGTTTGTACTTCAGGCACTGAAGCCAATTCCTTCTGGAAGAAAATCGATAAGGCCGAAATTTGAACCTTAATAGACCCCAATTTGAGGCCCATAGACAATCCTGCCTGCAGGAAATGTAAGAATCGACCCAATTGAAATTCTTCCGTTGGGGCCTTCTTGGCTTCCCACCACGCAACATATTTTCTCCAAATGCGGTGATAATGTTGTGCGGTCACTTCCTTCCTAGCCTTAATCAAGGTAGGAATAACTTCCTCTGGAATGCCCTTTTCTTTTAGAATCCGGCGTTCAACCGCCATGCCGTCAAACGCAGTCGCGGTAAGTCTTGGAACATACAAGGTCCCTGCTGAAGCAGATCCCTTCTTAGAGGTAGAGGCCACGGATCCTCCGTGAGCATCTCTTGAAGTTCCGGATACCAAGTTCTTCTTGGCCAATCCGGAGCCACTAGTATTGTTCTTACTCCCCTTTTCCGAATAATTCTCAGTACCTTTGGTATGAGAGGCAGAGGAGGAAACACATACACTGACTGGTACACCCATGGTGTTACCAGAGCGTCCACAGCTATTGCCTGAGGGTCTCTTGACCTGGCGCAATATCTGTCCAGTTTTTTGTTGAGGCGAGACGCCATCATATCCACCTTTGGTTTTTCCCAACGGTTCACAATCATGTGGAAAACTTCCGGATGAAGTCCCCACTCTCCCGGGTGAAGGTCGTGTCTGCTGAGGAAGTCTGCTTCCCAGTTGTCCACTCCCGGGATGAACACTGCTGACAGTGCTATGACATGATTTTCCGCCCAGCGAAGAATCCTTGCAGCTTCTGTCATTGCTCTTCTGCTTCTCGTGCCGCCTTGTCTGTTTACGTGGGCGACTGCCGTGATGTTGTCCGACTGGATCAACACCGGCTGACCCTGAAGCAGCGGTTTTGCCAAGCTTAGAGCATTGTATATCGCTCTTAGCTCCAGTATATTTATGTGAAGAGACGTCTCCAGGTCTGACCATACACCCTGGAAGTTTCTTCCCTGTGTGACTGCTCCCCAGCCCCGTAGGCTGGCATCCGTAGTCACCAGGACCCAGTCCTGTATGCCGAACCTGCGGCCCTCTAACAGATGGGCACTCTGCAACCACCACAGGAGAGACAACCTTGTTCTTGGTGACAGTGTTATCCGCTGATGCATGTGCAGATGCGATCCGGACCATTTGTCCAGCAGATCCCACTGAAATGTTCGTGCATGGAATCTGCCGAATGGAATTGCTTCGTAAGAAGCCACCATCTTTCCCAGGACTCTTGTGCATTGATGTACTGACACAGTTCCTGGTTTTAGGAGGTTCCTGACCAGTTCGGATAACTCCCTTGCTTTCTCCTCCGGGAGAAACACCTTTTTCTGAACCGTGTCCAGAATCATTCCCAGGAACAGCAGACGTGTTGTCGGGGTCAATTGAGATTTTGGAAGATTCAGAATCCACCCGTGTTGCTGAAGCACTACTTGGGTTAGTGCTACACCGACTTCCAGCTGTTCTCTGGACTTTGCCCTTATCAGGAGATCGTCCAAGTAAGGGATAATTAATACGCCTTTTCTTCGTAGAAGAACCATCATTTCGGTCATTACCTTGGTAAAGACCCGAGGGGCCGTGGACAAACCAAACGGCAGCGTTTGAAACTGATAATGACAGTCTTGTATCACGAACCTGAGATACCCTTGGTGTGAGGGGTAAATTGGGACATGCAGATAAGCATCTTTTATGTCCAGGGACACCATGAAGTCCCCTTCTTCCAGATTCGCTATCACTGCTCTGAGTGACTCCATCTTGAACTTGAATTTCTGTATGTACAGGTTCAAGGATTTCAGATTTAGAATAGGTCTTACCGAACCGTCCGGCTTCGGTACCACAAATAGTGTGGAATAATACCCCTTTCCCTGTTGTAGGAGGGGTACCTTGACTATCACCTGCTGAGAATACAGCTTGTGAATGGCTTCCAATACCGTCGTCCTTTCTGAGGGAGACGTTGGTAAAGCAGACTTTAGGAACCGGCGAGGGGGAGACCTTTCGAACTCCAACATGTAACCCCGAGATACTATCTGCAGGATCCACGGGTCCACCTGTGAGCGAGCCCACTGATTGCTGAAAATCTTTAGTCGACCCCCCACCGCTCCTGAGTCCGCTTGTAAAGCCCCAGCGTCATGCTGATGGCTTTGTAGAACCCGGGGCGGGCTTCTGGTCCTGGGCAGGGGCTGCTTGCTGCCCTCTCTTACCCTTTCCTCTGCCTCGCGGCAGATAAGACTGTCCTTTTGCTCGCTTGTTTTTATAGGAGCGAAAGGACTGCGGCTGAAAAGACGGTGTCTTTTTCTGTTGGGAGGGGGTCTGAGGTAAAAAAGTGGATTTGCCGGCAGTTGCCGTGGCCACCAGATCCGATAGGCCGACCCCAAATAATTCCTCTCCTTTATATGGCAATACTTCCATATGCCTTTTGGAATCCGCATCACCTGACCACTGTCGCGTCCATAAACTTCTTCTGGCAGATATGGACATCGCACTTACTCTTGATGCTAGAGTACAAATATCCCTCTGAGCATCTCGCATATAAAGAAACGCATCCTTTAATTGCTCTAGAGTCAATAAAATACTGTCCCTATCCAGGGTATCAATATTTTCAGTCAGGGAATCCAACCACACTACCCCAGCACTGCACATCCAGGCTGAGGCTATTGCCGGTCGCAGTATAACACCAGTATGAGTGTATATACTTTTCAGGGTAGTTTCCAGCCTCCTATCCGCTGGATCCTTGAGGGCGGCCGTATCAGGAGACGGCAACGCCACTTGCTTTGATAAACGTGTGAGCGCCTTATCCACCCTAGGGGGTGTTTCCCAGCGCGCCCTAACCTCTGGTGGGAAAGGGTATAATGCCAATAACTTCTTTGAAATTAGCAGTTTTCTATCGGGGTTAACCCACGCTTCATCACACACTTCATTCAATTCCTCTGATTCAGGAAAAACTACAGGTAGTTTTTTCAGACCCCACATAATACCCCTTTTTGTGGTACTTGCAGTATCAGAGATATGCAAAGCCTCCTTCATTGCCGTGATCATATAACGTGTGGCCCTACTGGAAAATACATTTGTTTCTTCACCGTCGACACTAGATTCATCTGTGTCGGTACCCGTGTCGACTGACTGAGGTAAGGGACGTTTTACAGCCCCTGACGGTGTCTGAGACGCCTGAGCCGGTACTGACTGGTTTTCCGGCCGTCTCATTTCGTCTACTGACTTTTGTAATGTACTAACATTATCACGTAATTCCATAACTAAAGCCATCCATTCCGGTGTCGACTCCCTAGGGGGTGACATCACCATTACCGGCAATTGCTCTGCCTCCACACCAACATCGTCCTCATACATGTCGACACACACGTACCGACACACAGCAGCCACACAGGGAATGCTCTAATCGAAGACAGGACCCCCTTAGCCCTTTGGGGAGACAGAGGGAGAGTTTGCCAGCACACACCAAAAGCGCTATAAATGTATATAAACAACCCTAAAAGGTGTTGTTTTTGTTATAAGCGCTTTTAATATATAAATATCGCCAATTTATGCCCCCCTTCTCTTTGTTACCCTGTTTCTGTAGTGCAGTGCAGGGGAGAGTCCTGGGAGCCTTCCTCACAGCGGAGCTGAGCAGGAAAATGGCGCTGAGTGCTGAGGAGAATAAGCTCCGCCCCCTTTTCGGCGGGCTTTTCTCCCGGGTTTTGAGAAATCTGGCCTGGGTTAAATACATACATATAGCCTTAATGGCTATATGTGATGTATTCTTTGCCACTAAAGGTATTTAATATTGCTGCCCAGGGCGCCCCCAGCAGCGCCCTGCACCCTCCGTGACTGGTCAGTGAGAAGTGTGTAGCAACAATGGCGCACAGCTGCCGTGCTGTGCGCTACCTTCATGAAGACTGAAGAGTCTTCTGCCGCCTGTTTCCGGACCTCCGATCTTCAGCATCTGTAAGGGGGGTCGGCGGCGCGGCTCCGGGACGAACCCCAGGATGACCTGTGTTCCGACTCCCTCTGAAGCTATGTCCAGTAGCCTAAGACTCCAATCCATCCTGCACGCAGGTGAGTTGAAAATCTCTCCCCTAAGTCCCTCGATGCAGTGAGCCTGTTGCCAGCAGGACTCACTGAGATTTAAAACCTAAAAAAACTTTTTCTAAGCAGCTCTTTAGGAGAGCCACCTAGATTGCACCCTGCTCGGACGGGCACAAAAACCTAACTGAGGCTTGGAGGAGGGTCATAGGGGGAGGAGCCAGTACACACCATGTGATCCTAAAAGCTTTCTTTAGATGTGCCCTGTCTCCTGCGGAGCCGCTATTCCCCATGGTCCTGACGGAGTCCCCAGCATCCACTAGGACGTTAGAGAAAAGGGTATTTCCCCAACCCTGAGAAGAGAAGAAGAAAAAGAAACAATACCAATTTAGCCGGGCATATGCCCCAGTACACAGCAGCAAATAGCAGTAAAATAATGTGGGACTGACCCTTATCTCCTCATCATAACGATACATAGCGAGCGATATCGTAAATTCTTCCCCCACACCCGTACACCCCACATTGCATATATTCTCATTTTGCATTTATATTTACAGGAATATGCATTTGGACAAATGGGTGCATAGGAAAAGCCGAAAGCAGCCTCAGAGCAACAACACAGTATTAAGGAGGACGTGGCTGACGCTCCAGCCATGCACCGGCATCCTGGGGAGATGTGAAAAAATGTGTGGTGTTGTTAAGCACCACCCGCAACCTGGCTGGAAACATCATAGCATATTGTATATTTCGGTCTCTGAGCTGGCGCTTGACTTGAATACATTGAGATCGGCTCTTTTGCACCTCCAGGGCAAAATCAGGAAATACGGAAATATTATGTCCATCTTGTTGGATAGGGCCCTTTGTTCGGGCCAGTCGGAGCACAGTGTCCCGGTCCTTGAAATGCAGGAGGCGTGCAATAAATGTTCTAGCCGGGGCCCCCGGCGGCGGCGGTCTAGGCGGGAGCCTGTGCGCCCTCTCCACCGCAAATTGGGAGGTAAACGCCTCCTTGCCAAACAGATCAATAAGCCATCCTTCAAGAAAAGACTCCGGGGAGTTGCCCTCCACCTTCTCGGGCAACCCGACAATTCGGATGTTGTTGCGCCGCAATCTCCCTTCAACATCAGACATTTTAGCCTGCATAGACGTCACTTGGGTAGATAGGTCTGCCACTTTCAGCTGCATGGGCGAAGCAGCATCTTCCAAAGCCGATATCCGATGTTCAGTTTCACCCACTCGCTCTCGGATCTTCTGCATATCCTGTCTTAGCAGAGAAACATCTATTTGTACTTGCCCAATCCGGTCCGTAACCCTCTGCTCGGATGCAGAGATGGCCTGCAATATTTGCTGGGTAGATTGAACCTGCTCATCTTGGTCGGAGGCGTCCACCTCGGCCTCAGGCGAGGGCGGGCCGGCTTCACCTCTCCTTGCCGACGCAGACGCCTGTTGTGGTCTGGCATATCTCTCCAGTTTCGCAGCAGCGTTAGCCGCACTCTGTCCTCCCTTCACCATGGTGCCCCTGGACGGGGGTACAGATCCACAGGAGTATTACCGCAGATTTAGCACACGGGTTAGGGCTGCCCGGGTCGGGCAGATATAGCACCCCAAATAAACAGAGCAAGTATGTAGAATCACTGCAGATAGTTAGGAAGCAGGCGTACGTGGTATAAATTGCAGCTGAGTAAAAGCTGAGTCAGGGTTACCTAGGTCGTCATCACAGCAGAACAGGCATTTTGATGAGAGCAGCCGGATTCAATGAAGTATATACAGTCCATCCAGGAGAAAATATAAAGGTCACTGGCTTTGCAGGGCTTCGTGGAAGTATTAAGCCCAGGAGGGAGACAGGATGGCAGCCCCAGTCATTGCTCCGCACAGCTAGGGGAGAAGGAGCTGCAGGGCTAAAGATGGCGGCTTTTCGCGGGCTTTTTTCCCCCAGGCTCGGTCTCCAGCGTCTCCGCAGCGGGGTCTCAGGCATGTACCCTTGCCGAACAGCAGATAATAGGGTCCCCTCCTCTGCAACTCTCAGCCTTAGGGCCAGCTCACAGGCACCGCCGGGCGCGCGGACACGCGCCGCTCCCGGAGCTCCAGCGGCGGCTGGCGGGGAGGCAGGGAGCCGGGGACCGCACTGAAAGGTCCACCACAGCTCAACCGTGCCGCGCAACGGGTCAGCAGGGGTAGCAGTCGAGGCAGCACACACTCAGGGGTCAGCTGGCAGGGAGCAGGATCCACGGGTTGGGGAAAACGGATGAGTTTTCAGGATTTTTTGTGGAGAGCTAAGGCTGCACGCAGCTACTCCATACCGATCCAAGCCACGCCCCCCCAAGTGAGATATTTTAAGTCCACAGTGGAGAGTGGTTCAAACCAATGTGATTTTAGGAACCCCAAAACTACATTGAGATCCCAAGGTGCCACTGGAGGCACAAAAGGAGGCTGTATATGCAGTACCCCCTTGACAAACGTCTGAACTTCAGGAACTGAAGCCAGTTCTTTCTGGAAGAAAATCGACAGGGACGAAATTTGAACCTTAATGGACCCTAATTTTAGGCCCATAGACAGTCCTGTTTGCAGGAAATGTAGGAAACGACCCAGTTGAAATTCCTCTGTAGGGGCCTTCCTGGCCTCGCACCACGCAACATATTTACGCCAAATACGGTGATAATGCTGCACGGTTACATCCTTCCTGGCTTTGATCAGGGTAGGGATGACTTCATCCGGAATGCCTTTTTCCTTCAGGATCCGGCGTTCAACCGCCATGCCGTCAAACGCAGCCGCGGTAAGTCTTGGAACAGACAGGGTCCCTGCTGAAGCAGGTCCTTTCTTAGAGGTAGAGGCCACGGGTCCTCTGTGAGCATCTCTTGAAGTTCTGGGTACCAAGTCCTTCTTGGCCAATCCGGAGCCACGAGTATAGTCCTTACTCCTCTCCTTCTTATGATCCTCAGTACCTTGGGTATGAGAGGCAGAGGAGGGAACACATACACTGACTGGTACACCCACGGTGTTACCAGAGCGTCCACAGCTATTGCCTGAGGGTCCCTTGACCTGGCGCAATACCTGTCCAGTTTTTTGTTGAGGCGGGACGCCATCATGTCCACCTTTGGTTTTTCCCAACGGTTCACAATCATGTGGAAGACTTCTGGGTGAAGTCCCCACTCCCCCGGATGGAGGTCGTGTCTGCTGAGGAAGTCTGCTTCCCAGTTGTCCACTCCCGGAATGAACACTGCTGACAGTGCTATCACATGATTTTCCGCCCAGCGAAGAATCCTTGCAACTTCTGTCATTGCCCTCCTGCTTCTTGTGCCGCCCTGTCTGTTTACGTGGGCGACTGCCGTGATGTTGTCTGACTGGATCAGCACCGGCTGACCTTGAAGCAGAGGTCTTGCTAGGCTTAGAGCATTGTAGATGGCCCTTAGCTCCAGGATATTTATGTGAAGTGATGTCGCCAGGCTTGACCACAAGCCCTGGAAATTTCGTCCCTGTGTGACTGCTCCCCAGCCTCTCAGGCTGGCATCCGTGGTCACCAGGACCCAGTCCTGAATGCCGAATCTGCGGCCCTCTAGAAGATGAGCACTCTGCAACCACCACAGGAGAGACACCCTTGTCCTTGGTGACAAGATTATCCGCTGATGCATCTGAAGATGCGACCCGGACCATTTGTCTTGCAGATCCCACTGGAAGGTTCTTGCGTGGAATCTGCCGAATGGGATTGCTTCGTAGGAAGCCACCATCTTTCCCAGGACCCTTGTGCATTGAAGCACTGAGACTTGGCCTGGTTTTAGGATATTTCTGACTAGTTCGGATAACTCCCTGGCTTTCTCCTCCGGGAGAAACACCTTTTTCTGGACTGTGTCCAGGATCATCCCTAGGAATAGGAGTCGGGTAGTCGGGATCAGCTGAGATTTTGGAATATTGAGAATCCAACCGTGCTGGCGCAGCACTATCTGAGATAGTGCTACCCCGACTTCCAACTGTTCCCTGGATCTTGCCCTTATCAGGAGATCGTCCAAGTAAGGGATAACTAAAACTCCCTTCCTTCAAAGGAGTATCATCATTTCAGCCATTACCTTGGTAAAGACCCGGGGTGCCGTGGACAATCCAAACAGCAGCGTCTGAAACTGATAGTGACAGTTCTGTACCACAAACCTGAGGTACCCTTGGTGAGAAGGGCAAATTGGGACATGTAGATAAGCATCTTTGATGTCCAGAGACACCATATAGTCCCCGTCTTCCAGGTTTGCAATCACTGCTCTGAGTGACTCCATCTTGAATTTGAACCTTTGTATGTAAAAGTGTTCAAGGATTTTAGGTTTAAAATTGGTCTCACCGAGCCGTCCGGCTTCGGTACCACAAATAGTGTGGAATAGTACCCCTTTCCCTGTTGTAGGAGGGGTACCTTGATTATCACCTGCTGGGAATACAGCTTGTGAATGGCATCCAATACTGCCTCCCTGTCTGAGGGAGACGTCGGTAAAGCAGACTTTAGAAAACGGCGAGGGGGAGACGTCTCGAATTCCAATTTGTACCCCTGAGATACCACTTGAAGGATCCAGGGGTCCACTTGCGAGTGGGCCCACTGCGCACTGAACTTCTTGAGACGGGCCCCCACCGTGTTTGCTTGTAAAGCCCCAGCGTCATGCTGAGGACTTTGCGGAGGCGGGAGAGGGCTTTTGTTCCAGGGAACTGGCTGTTTGTTGCAGCCTTTTTCCTCTCCCTCTGCCACGGGGCAGAAATGAGGCGCCTTTTGCCCGCTTGCCCTTATGGGGCCGAAAGGACTGCGCCTGATAATACGGCGTCTTCTTAGGTTGAGAAGCTACCTGGGGTAAAAATGTGGATTTTCCAGCAGTTGCCGTGGCTACCAGGTCTGATAGACCTACCCCAAATAACTCCTCTCCCTTATAAGGCAATACTTCCATGTGCCTTTTAGAATCCGCATCACCTGACCACTGCCGCGTCCATAAACCTCTTCTAGCAGAAATGGACAGCGCGCTAACTCTTGATGCCAGTCGGCAAATATCCCTCTATGCATCACGCATATATAGAAATGCATCCTTCAAATGCTCTATAGTCAGTAATATACTGTCCCTATCTAGGGTATCAATATTTTCAGTCAGGGAATCCGACCACGCCAGGCCCGCACTGCACATCCAGGCTGAGGCGATTGCTGGTCGCAGTATAACACCCGTGTGAGAGTATATACATTTTAGGATATTCTCCAGCTTGTGGATGGGATGAAAAATGCGTGGACCTGATGTTTCTATTGGAACCCTACTCTGAACTTAAGGACTCTGCAATCTCCCCATTTTGTGTTCTCTTCTAGGGGTGGACTATTCCACCGTGGGTAATCCTACGCAGTGCGCCTAAGATGGCTGCCGCACCTGGTGCCTTGTGATGGTGGAATACACAACCCCTGGAGGTTACTCCTCAAAATGCCTACACCAATCATGCATTATTCTTTCTGTGTCTTTGTCTGTGTGGTTTATCTTTTGATGTAATGCTTAAATCTTCTGTATTATGTGCATTATGTGAGTTCTAGTTGGCGCCGCGGATGGCTGCCTCGGTGCTGCTCTGCCAAGCAGCCTTAGTTTTTAGTCTTAAATGTATAATATGTCTACTGTACAGTTGCATATGTGCAGTATGAACTCATATGTGTAATGTTTGTAATGTATGCTACATTTTTTGTCCTCCATGTTGCTGCTTGGCGATGCATTGTACCACAAAGAATTCCTAGTGTACGTGAGTACACCTGGCCAATAAAGCTGATTCTGATTCTATCGGCAGGTTCCTTTAGGGCGGCCGTATCAGGAGAGGGTAGTGCTACCTGTTTTGACAAACGTGTGAGCGCTTTATCCACCCTAGGGGGTGTTTCCCAACGTGCCCTATCCTCTGGCGGGAAAGGGTACGATGCTAATAACCTTTTAGGAATTATCAGTTTTTTATCGGGGGAAACCCACGCCTCATCACACACTTCATTTAATTCCTCGGATACAGGAAAAACTACAGGCAGTTTTTTCTCACCAAACATAATACCCTTCTTAGTGGTACTTGTATTATCAGATATATGCAATACATTTTTAATTGCTTCAATCATGTAACGTGTGGCCCTACTGGAAGTCACGTTGGTCTCCTCATCATCGACACTGGAGTCAGTATCCGTGTCTGTGTCTGCCATTTGAGGTAACGGGCGTTTTAAAGCCCGGGATGGCGTTTGAGACCCCTGGACAGGCACAAGCTGAGTAGCCGGCTGTCTCATGTCGTCAACTGTCTGTCGTAATGAGCTGACACTGTCACGCAATTCCTTCCATAAGCTCATCCACTCAGGTGTCGACTCCCTAGGGGGTGACAACTCTATAATAGGCAATTGCTCCGCCTCCATCTCATTTTCCTCCTCAAACATGTCGACACAATCGTACCGACACACCGCACACACACAGGGAATGCTCTGATAGAGGACAGGACCCCACTAGCCCTTTGGGGAGACAGAGGGAGAGTATGCCAGCACACACCAGAACGCTATATATAAACAGGAATACCACTATAAAATGTGCTTTTCCCTTTATAGCTGCTGTTAGTATCAAAACTGCGCCAAATTAGTGCCCCCCTCTCTTTTTTTACCCTTTTCTGTAGTGCAGGACTGCAGGGGAGAGTCAGGGAGACGTCCTTCCAGCGGAGCTGTGATGGAAAATGGCGCCCGTGTGCTGAGGAGATAGGCTCCGCCCCCTTCTCGGCGGCCTTTTCTCCCGCTTTTTTGGTAATTCTGGCAGGGGTTAAAATACACCCATATAGCCCTGGGGGTTATATGTGGTGTATTTATGCCAGTCAAGGTGTTTTACATTGCTGCTCAGGGCGCCCCCCCCTAGCGCCCTGCACCCTCAGTGACCGGAGTGTGAAGTGTGCCTGAGTAACAATGGCGCACAGCTGCAGTGCTGTGCGCTACCTTGTTGAAGACTGATGTCTTCTGCCGCCGATTTTTCCGGACCTCTTCTTGCTTCTGGCTCTGTAAGGGGGCCGGCGGCGCGGCTCTGGGACCGAGCTCCGAGGCTGGGCCTGTGTTCGGTCCCTCTGGAGCTAATGGTGTCCAGTAGCCTAAGAAGCCCAATCCACTCTGCACTTCAGGTGAGTTCGCTTCTTCTCCCCTTAGTCCCTCGATGCAGTGAGCCTGTTGCCAGCAGGTCTCACTGAAAATAACAAACCTAAAACTTTCACTAAGAAGCTCAGGAGAGCCCCTAGTGTGCACCCTTCTCGGCCGGGCACAAAAATCTAACTGAGGCTTGGAGGAGGGTCATAGGGGGAGGAGCCAGTGCACACCAGGTAGTCCTAAAGCTTTTACTTTTGTGCCCAGTCTCCTGCGGAGCCGCTAATCCCCATGGTCCTTACGGAGTTCCCAGCATCCACTAGGACGTCAGAGAAACAGTTTATCCATATTCTTCCATGCTTCTGTTAACTGCTTATTAAGAGAATCTGAATAAGGAAAACAAACCTGTGTTGTCTTTCGTTTAGCAAATAACACTTCATCATTTGAAAGAGGTTTTTCAGTCTCCGTAAACTTCAGAACCTGACGTACTGCCCTGATGAGATTATCAATGGCCGGGATATCACTAACCTCACTATCTGACTCCTGGCCCACCTCACCTTCCTCATGTTCCTCTTGAGATATCAGGTCAGGCATTGAATAATCACAATGCAACATAGCTGAAACTGGTAAGTTATAAGACAAATGATAACAATTTTTTGGAATTGAGCTAGATTTAAACCTTCCTTCTGGTATCTTAGGAGGTATTACCCTAACCTCAGATCTAGCCGCCTAACGCTCCTTTCGCGCAGTGGCCAATTCTGATTAAAACCCAGTCATTACATCCGCCAGCATCGCCCAAGGAGGATAAGGGTTTGTATTTGGAGCCGTATTTGCAAGACATACTGTGTATGTGGTAGTTCCATCAGGTAACACACTGTTACAGACATTGCAGCTAAGCTGCTTTTTTGATTTTGCATTAGCCTTACTCCTTATGTACACAGACAGAGAAGTATAGAAAGAAAGCCAAGTCCCACGACTCAGTAAAAATGTTTTCTAAAAAGTGTGTACAGGTTGAGTATCCCATATCCAAATATTCCGAAATACGGAATATTCTGAAATACGGACTTTTTTGAGTGAGATAGTGAAACCTTTGTTTTTTGATGGCTCAATGTACACAAACTTTGTTTAATACACAAAATTATTAAATATATTGTATTAAATGACCCCCAAGCTGTGTGTATAAGGTGTATATGAAACATAAATGAATTGTGTGAATGTACACACGCTTTGTTTAATGTACAAAGTTATAAAAAATATTGTCTAAAATGACCTTCAGGCTGTGTGTATAAGGTGCATATAAAACATAAATGCATTCTGTGCTTAGATTTAGGTCCCATCACCATGATATCTCATTATGGTATGCAATTATTCCAAAATACGGAAAAATCCCATATCCAAAATACCTCTGGTCCCAAGCATTTTGGATAAGGGATACTCAACCTGTATAAGACAGAAGTGCAGTGCACGCTGGTACACACTACAATCAGTGAAATAAGTGCTCTACAAATTCCTACTAACACCCCTGCTCCCCCAGTGGCCGAGTGTTGTAGAATAGCAGCAAAACTTCCTGCAAGAAGTTAAGTTAAAATGGCGTCCAGCCATGTGCTTGCACTTGCAAAATTTTATTATATATAATAGGATTTTGGTACTTACCAGGTAAATCCTTTTCTTTGAATCCATAGGGGGCACTGGAGTACTCTTGGGATATGGACGGGCTTCCGCAGGAACAGGGCACTGAATATTTAAATTTAGAACACTCCACCCCTCCATATCCCAGAGTACCTCAGTGTTTTTTACTGAGCCGAACAGGAGCTATAGAGAGGTTGATAATGGAGAATTACATATAACATAACAGACAACAATAAAGTTGACACATAACGTTACTGACAACTAAACAGTTGACACCATAACCGATAGAACTTGATAATTTGAACCAGTCGGTGAGAGTGTGTTACCATAAGATCATCTGAACTTACCACAAACCAGGTAAAACTGCTCTGGGTGGGCGTCCAGTGCCCCCTATGGATTCAAAGAAAAGGATTTACCTGGCAAGTACCAAAATCCTATTTTCTTTTTCATCCACTAGGGGTCACTGGAGTACTCTTGGGACGTACCAAAGCTTCCCCCGTGGGCGGGAGAGCTATTTGGCACCTGTAACACTAGGCGGCCAAAGCTAGATGCTGATGCCGCAAACGTATCAAACTTGTAAAAGCGCACAAACGTGTGCACTGATGACCATGTAGCCGCACGGCAAAGCTGCGTCGTAGAAGCCCCACGACCAGCTGCCCATGAAGTTCCCACAGAACGTGTGGAATGAGCTGTTACTGATGTAGGCGGCTGTAACCTAGCATGAAGGTAAGCCTGACGTATGGTCAGTTTTATCCATCTGGATAAGGTCTGCTCAGAAGCTGGCCAACCCATCTTGGCAGCATCATAGAGAACAAACAACGTATCCATCTTACGAACTGTAGACGTTCGGGATACATAAACGCGTAATGTTCGTACCACATCCAAAGTTCCAGAATGTTCTGTTAACACAGGAACTACTATTGGTTGATTTATGTGAAAAGATGACACTACCTTTGGTAAGAAAGCGGGATTCGTCCGAAGTTCCGCTCTGTCATCATGAAACACCAAATACGGTGGCTTGAATGACAAGGCACCCAAATCTGAAACACGCCTTGCTGAAGCTAAGGCTAGGAGAAAAATTGTTTTCCAAGTGAGAAACTTAATATCCACTTGTTGTAAGGGTTCAAAATATGAAGACTGTAAGAAATCTAAAACCAGATTCAAGTCCCATGGCGCTGTAGGTGGAATGAATGGAGGCTGTACTCTGAGGACACCTTGCAGAAAGGTGTGTACAGACGGCAATAGAGCCAATCGTCTTTGAAAGTAAATTGACAAAGCAGATACCTGCACCTTTAGTGTAGATAAACGCAGTCCTCCATCTAACCCCGTCTGTAGAAATAACAAAAGATGGGATAACTTGAAAGAAGATGTCGGAAACTTCTGAGCTTCACACCAACCTATATAGGCATGCCAAATTCTGTAATAATGAGCTGCCGTAACTGGCTTCCTAGCTCGTAACATGGTTGGTATAACCGATTCTGGAATGCCCTCTCTTCTTAAGAGGGCGGTCTCAACAGCCACCCCCAATATCACTTGGTGATGCTCGGCCCAATTGAGGATTCGAGCTACTTCCCGCATTGCCATGCGGCTTTTCGTTCCTCCTTGTTTGTTGATGTATGCGACCGCCGTCGCGTTGTCTGACTGCACCTGGACAGTCTGAGACCGAAGCATGTGCACTGCTTGTCGTAGCGCATTGTAAATTGCCCGGAGTTCCAGGACATTTATAGACAGCAATCTTTCGTGATCCGCCCAGAGACCCTGGAGATGACAATTTTGAACTACAGCTCCCCAACCTCTGAGTCTCGCGTCCGTCGTTCGAATTATCCAATTCCAGGCGCCGAACTGTTTCCCTGCGGTTAGATTGTGTACTTTGAGCCACCAGAGTAGAGATACCCTGGCCCGTGGCGACAACCTCACCCTGTGGTGAATCTGCAGATGCGAGCCCGACCACTGTGCGAGCACATCCAGTTGAAAAGGACGTGAGTGAAATCTTCCGAACTGAAGCGATTTGAAAGCCGCCACCATTGTGCCTAAGAGGCGAATGCACAAATGTACCGAGACTGTGCGTGGCTTGAGTACTAATTGTACCAGATGACGAATAATCTGTACTTTCTGTTCTAGTAGGTAAATTCTTTGATTTACCGTATCGAGAATCACACCTAGGAATTGAAGTCGTTGAGACGGAATTAGATGTGATTTCTTGAAGTTGACAATCCAACCGTGGTGAACTAGAACATTGTACGTTAGCAACGCATGTTGGAGGAGCATCTGTTGAGACGGAGCTTTGATGAGCAGATCGTCCAAGTACGGAACTATTATCACTCCCAGGGATCTGAGATGAGCTATCATCACAGACATCACTTTGGTGAATACCCGAGGCGCTGACGAGAGGCCAAACGGTAGAGCCTGAAACTGGTAATGGTTCTGCTGTATCGCAAGAACCTCTGATGAGGTGGCCAAATCGGAATGTGTAAGTACGCATCCTTGAGATCTAGCGCAATCATGAATTCCTGTGGCTCTAAACCTGCAATTACTGACCGCAGAGATTCCATCTTGAATCTGTAGTAAGTGACATACTGATTGAGGCCCTTTAAGTTCAGTATTGGCCTGACCGAGCCATCCGGCTTTGGTACCACAAACAGACTGAAATAATAACCCTGACCTTGTTGTTGTGCAGGGACCAGAATCAAAACTGCTGAATCCAGCAGGGACTGAATGGCAATTTGCAGAACCGCCCTCTTGTCGTCCGACAGAGGCAGTCCTGTCTTGAAAAACCGCAGTGGTGGGAGACAGTCGAACTCTATTTTGTAACCTTTTAACACTAAATTGTGGATCCACCCATCTGTGGATGTCTGGAACCACGCCAAATGGAACGTCTGAAGGTGTGCTCCCACAATTGGAGATCCGAGATGGGCTGGGAGCCCGTCATGCCACTGGCTTGTCGGTGACCTTAGCGTCCCGACGACTTGTGTTGTTTTGTTGGAAACCACGTCCTCGACCCCGTGTACCAGGCGTGGCTGTTCCTCTGCCACGCCCGCGAAAGGGATGATGTCTAAAGGATTTGAACGCCGGGCCAGAGTATTTCCGTCTTGGTACCGTTGGAGGCAATGATAGGAAAACAGACTTTCCTCCCGTGGCCTCAGAAATCCATTTGTCCAATTCAGGACCAAACAATTTCTCGCCACCGTAAGGTAACGCCTCTATACCTCTTTTGACCTCTGCCTCCGCTTGCCAAGAACGCAGCCAGAGTGCTCGTCGTACTGTAACTAGCGACGAAGAAAGTGAGCTGACAGACGTCAGTAGAAGCTGTACATAGATACTCAGCAGCTTCACAGATTTGATCAGCGAGAAGTATAAGGTGATTGTCATGTAGGCCAGACTTGAGTTCTGTTATCCATACTATTAGCGCCTTAGTGACCCAAATGCCAACCAACCCAGGTCTAAGCAACACTCCTGCTGCTATATACATGGACTTTAGCATAGCTTCTATTTTACGGTCTGAAGGGTCTTTAAGCGTAGTAGCAGTTGGCACTGGTATGGTTAATTTCTTTGTAAGTTTTGACACAGACGAATCCACCATTGGCGGATTCTCCCATGTACATGTTACCGACTCTGGAAATGGGTAACTAGACTTAAATCTGCGAGGAATAGAAAACAGTTTATCCGGATTCTTCCGTGTTTCTACTAACATCTTATTAAGAGATTCCGAAACAGGAAAACACATTGGAGATCTCTGTCGTTTAGTAAAGACGACTTCATCATTTGTCAGAGGCTCCTCAGGTTCTGTAAACTTCAGAGACTGACGCACCGCTCTGATGAGATTATCAATGCCTGAGCTGTTAAAATCATCACTATCTGACTGCTGGTCCACTTCGCCCTCCTCACCCTCATCTTGCGCAGTGAGGTCTGGTATGGAATCGTCAGAATGCAACATAGCAGAAACGGGTACATCATAAGACATATGAAATTTATCCCGTCTACCCAAAATGGATTTGGACTTTTGGCAAGGCGGAGACCCCTCCGGTAGTTCTGGCGGTCTCACCCTAGACTCAGATCTTGCTGCTTCCCGCTCTTGTTGAGCGGCGGCCAATTCCGATTGCAACCCAGCCATTACATTTGTTAGCATAGCCCATGGAGGGTCCGGGGAGGAAACCGGCTTTAAAACCGGAGCCGAAATTGTATTCGTAGCTGAATTCACAAAACATACTGTACATGTGGTAGATCCATCCGGTAACACACTCTTACAGACATTGCAGTGAAACTGCTTTTTTGCTTTTGCTGGTGCCTTACTCATTATGCAGACAGACAATACAATATACAAAAACAGACAATTGCACGACTCAATAAAATAATACTAAGGTGTGTGTGATATATATATCTGGCCAAGTGCAGTACACGTGGCCAGTCCTATGAAATGTGATCCCAAATTCCCACTAACACCCCTGCGCCTCCGGTGGAGTAGAGATGTAGGACAGGAACGTTCTGGAATCACAACAGGAAGAACAGGAAGCATGGTTAAAATGGCCACCATGCCATGCTTACAGTTAAAATCACAGTACAGGTTAACTTTGCAAAACAGACATATAACCTGGGAATAATCCTGTTAAAAGAGGCTTAATAGTCTATGCTGTTATATAACCCATGCAGCGTTCATACTGCTGCTGCTTATGGGCACACTTCTCCCCCCTTGTGTGAGACTCCCCCCCCCCCCCCCCTCCCCCTCCCCCGTGCTCCGTGTACCGCTGTCCATTCCAGCAGGGAGCGGGTACACGGAGCCGGGGCTTACATAACTGAGCTATCTGCTCTGATTACGGGGAGCGGGAGCCGTGGAGCGGCGTCTATGGTGTGCAGCAAATGCGGCCGGCGCGGCTCTGTTAGCGGCGGGACTGAGCGGGTTCGGCATCCGCTCACAAGCTCCTCACATAGCGGCGGGCGGCGCTTCACCGTACAGTGTCCCCACACAGCGGGGCGGCAGCGTGAGCTGACCGCCCCGTCCCCCAACATACCTGGACGCCTGTGGTGAGGGGCTATGACGGGGCTTCTTCTGCAAGCTCCGTCCAGCCTTTCCTGCAGGTTGTCTGCACTTGGCTGTGAGGGTGCTCTTTTAGAGAGGACCGACACGCCAGTAGCTGCTTCTAGCAGCTTCCACTATCCCGGACCCACGCCTTTTGGAAAGGGGGAAGGGATGTGGAGAAAGTGAAAAAGAAAAATCAAAAATATAATAAAAATAAAAATATATTCAAAAGAAGTGTGGTTGAGCTCCACACAAGCCTTGTTGCTACATCGAGCACAGAAAAAACACTGAGGTACTCTGGGATATGGAGGGGAGGTGAGTTCTAAATTTAAATATTCAGTGCCCTGTTCCTGCGGAAGCCGTCCATATCCCAAGAGTACTCCAGTGACCCCTAGTGGATGAAAAAAAAAATTATATATTATATATATATATATATATATACACACACACACACGAATTGCTATGTCTACTACTATAACATAATCACCTCCCATATAAATGCAATACATTCCCTGTGTATTCGTAAAGAGTGATGTCCTTCCCCAGCTTCCTCTATAAGCATCAGGGTTATGAGCTGCAGTGCCGCTGCAGGAGTAAACTCCCCCCCCCCCTCCCTCCCTCAGCGTGCAGCGAGTGTTACTGGCAGACCGCAGCAGCAGCGATCACTGTCCTCAGTCTGGAAGGGAGAGGGAAGCAGCGGCAGCGTGCAGCTGCCCTGTAGTTTATCGGTTAGCAGGAGCTAACCGCGGGGACAACAGGGGAGCGGCAGAGAGTGCCCAGCGGCGGCTGCTAGGCAGTCCGCGGCTGGGATGAGGATCGGAAGCTGCTGGGAAGCGTGGGGCTGGGAAGTGGCGGCGGCTGGTGCTACTAGGCATGCCGCGGCTGTTAGGTGGACAGGAAATACAAAAGAAAACTTACAGTCTCCACATGTCGGGTGGCAGCGTGAGCTGACCGCCCCTCACCCCCTGCAATATACATAGCAAGTGAGCAGCGGCAGTGTGATCTGCCTAACCGCTCATTACCTGAGAGTAGTGGAAGCTATGACGGGGCTTCTTCACACAAGCTCTGTCCAGCTCCCTCTGCAGCCCCAGGCTGATACTGGTCTATGGCGGTGCTCCTCTCCTGAGCGCAGACAAGCCAATTGCTGCATGCAGCAGCACCAACAATCCCGGACCCAAGCCTCTTTATAAGCTGGGAAGGGATTGTGTGTTAAAATAGAAAAAAAAATTAGAAGAAAAACTGTTGAGATCCTGCACTGTACCTTCCCGACTGAGGCACAGAAAAACACTGAGGCACTTGGGAGTATGGAGGGGGTGGAGAGTTACTAATTTAAATATTTAAATGTGCCTATCCCTGCTAACGCCTCGTCCATATCCCAAGAGTACTCCAGTGACCCCCTAGTGGATGACAAAGAAACAGGAATGCTGGAAGATGTAGTCCTACTGGGTAGTAATACTAAAGAAACAGGAAATCACAAAAGGAGCGTGCTGGCAGATGTAGTCCGACTAGACCAGTGATGGCTAACCTTGACACTCCAGCTGTTGTTGAACTACACATCCCAGCATGCCCTGCATCAGTTTTAGCAAGGTCAAACAGCAAAACTGTAGCAGGGCATGCTGGGATGTGTAGTTCAACAACAGCTGGACTGTCAAGGTTAGCCAACACTGGACTAGACAAGAGCTGCTGGGGTAAGTCCCAGCACAAACTTTACCCAGAGAAGAGACAACCACAACCGCCGGGGCACTGGTTTACATCATGTTAGTAAAAAAAAGACGCCCTCCACAGTCTAGGACCTCGCAGGGTGTACCACGCCAAGGTGACGGTTGGGGGCAAAAAGAAAGGGGGGGGATTTGGGTCCAAGGTGAAGGTTGGGGACGAGAAAGGAGGGGACGGGGGGAAGGGGAGGGGGTTTGGGTCCCACGTCAAGGTGACTGTTGGGGACGAGAAGGGGGGGGGGGGGGAGGTGTTTGGGTACCACGCCGTGGATATCCCAAATCCAGTCCCCAGAGAGCCAGCCGCACATTTTCCAGGTCTCCTCACTGAATCACAAGTGAAGTAGTCAGTTCATAATAGATTCACCTGCACTCAGACACACAGGGGGGGATTCCAATGTTAGAAAAAAAAAACAGACACCCAACTGACTTTTCAATCTCATAGACAGGACAAACACCCAACCGACTTTTCAAACAATTGAATTCCCCCCATAGAATGTGACGGCAGATAAGAACCACTTTAACTATATTGTTCACTCAACCCCTATGTGATCCTTATTTCTGTGTAAAGAGATCCTTATAATTATTCCATACATTGCTCTACTGTCTTACCCTCTACCACCTCTGCTGGGAGGCTATTCCACTTGTCCACTACCCTCTCTGTGAATATTTCCTCCGATTTCCCCTGAACCTCCCCCCCCCTCCAGTCTCACTCATGTCCTCGTGGTCTAATACTTCTCTCCCTGTAAGGAATGTCTCCTCCTGTACCATGGTAATAACCCTGATATATGTGACAGTCTCTCTCATGTCCTCGAGTCCTATTACTTCTCTCCCTGTGAGGAATGTCTCCTCCTGTACCGTGGTGATACCCCTGATATATGTGACAGTCTCTCTCATGTCCTAATACTTCTCTCCCTGTGAGGAATGTCTCCCCCTGTACCGTGGTGATACCCCTGATATATGTGACAGTCTCTATCATGTCCTATTCTCTCCCTGTGAGGAATGTCTCCCCCTCCCCTGATATATGTGACAGTTTCTATCATGTCCTAGTGTCCTAATACTTCTCTCCCTGTGAGGAATGTCTCCTCCTGTACCGTGGTGATACCCCTGATATATGTGACAGTTTCTATCATGTCCTCGTGTCCTAATACTTCTCTCCCTGTGAGGAATGTCTCCCCCTGTACCGTGGTAATACCCCTGATATATGTGACAGTCTCTATCATGTCCTCGTGTCCTATTACTTCTCTCCCTGTGAGGAATATCTCCCCCTGTACCGTGGTGATACCCCTGATATATGTGACAGTCTCTCTCATGTCCTCGTGGTCTAATACTTCTCTCCCTGTAAAGGAATGTCTCCTCCTGTACCGTGGTGATACCCCTGACATATGTGACAGTCTCTCTCATGTCCTCGTGTCCTATTACTTCTCTCCCTGTGAGGAATATCTCCTCCTGTACCGTGGTGATACCCCTGATATATGTGACAGTCTCTCTCATGTCCTCGTGGTCTATTACTTCTCTCCCTGTGAGGAGTGTCTCCTCCTGTACCGTGGTGATACCCCTGATATATGTGACAGTCTCTATCATGTCCTCGTGTCCTATTACTTCTCTCCCTGTGAGGAATGTCTCCTCCTGTACCGTGGTGATACCCCTGACATATGTGACAGTCTCTATCATGTCCTCGTGTCCTATTACTTCTCTCCCTGTGAGGAATGTCTCCTCCTGTATCGTGGTGATACCCCTGATATATGTGACAGTCTCTATCATGTCCTCGTGTCCTATTACTTCTCTCCCTGTGAGGAATGTCTCCTCCTGTATCGTGGTGATACCCCTGATATATGTGACAGTCTCTCTCATGTCCTCGTGTCCTAATACTTCTCTCCCTGTGAGGAATGTCTCCCCCTGTACCGTGGTGATACCCCTGATATATGTGACAGTCTCTCTTATGTCCTCGTGTCCTATTACTTCTCTCCCTGTGAGGAATGTCTCCCCCTGTACTGTGGTGATACCCCTGATATATGTGACAGTCTCTCTCATGTCCTATTACTTCTCTCCCTGTGAGGAATGTCTCCTCCTGTACAATGGTGATACCCCTGATATATGTGACAGTCTCTATCATGTCCTCGTGTCCTATTACTTCTCTCCCTCTGAGGAATGTCTCCCCCTGTACTGTGGTGATACCCCTGATATATGTGACAGTCTCTCTCATGTCCTATTACTTCTCTCCCTGTGAGGAATGTCTCCTCCTGTACAATGGTGATACCCCTGATATATGTGACAGTCTCTATCATGTCCTCGTGTCCTATTACTTCTCTCCCTCTGAGGAATGTCTCCCCCTGTACCGTGGTGATACCCCTGATATATGTGACAGTCTCTCTCATGTCCTCGTATCCTATTACTTCTCTCCCTGTGAGGAATGTCTCCCCCTGTACTGTGGTGATACCCCTGATATATGTGACAGTCTCTCTCATGTCCTATTACTTCTCTCCCTGTGAGGAATGTCTCCTCCTGTACAATGGTGATACCCCTGATATATGTGACAGTCTCTATCATGTCCTCGTGTCCTATTACTTCTCTCCCTCTGAGGAATGTCTCCCCCTGTACTGTGGTGATACCCCTGATATATGTGACAGTCTCTCTCATGTCCTATTACTTCTCTCCCTGTGAGGAATGTCTCCTCCTGTACAATGGTGATACCCCTGATATATGTGACAGTCTCTATCATGTCCTCGTGTCCTATTACTTCTCTCCCTCTGAGGAATGTCTCCCCCTGTACTGTGGTGATACCCCTGATATATGTGACAGTCTCTCTCATGTCCTATTACTTCTCTCCCTGTGAGGAATGTCTCCTCCTGTACAATGGTGATACCCCTGATATATGTGACAGTCTCTATCATGTCCTCGTGTCCTATTACTTCTCTCCCTCTGAGGAATGTCTCCCCCTGTACTGTGGTGATACCCCTGATATATGTGACAGTCTCTCTCATGTCCTATTACTTCTCTCCCTGTGAGGAATGTCTCCTCCTGTACAATGGTGATACCCCTGATATATGTGACAGTCTCTATCATGTCCTCGTGTCCTATTACTTCTCTCCCTCTGAGGAATGTCTCCCCCTGTACTGTGGTGATACCCCTGATATATGTGACAGTCTCTCTCATGTCCTATTACTTCTCTCCCTGTGAGGAATGTCTCCCTCCTGTACCGTGGTGATACCCCTGATATATGTGACAGTCTCTATCATGTCCTCGTGGTCTAATACTTCTCTCCCTGTGAGGAATGTCTCCTCCTGTACCGTGGTGATACCTCGTGTCCTATTACTTCTCTCCCTGTGAGGAATGTCTCCTCCTGTACAATGGTGATACCCCTGATATATGTGACAGTCTCTATCATGTCCTCGTGTCCTAATACTTCTCTCCCTGTGAGGAATGTCTCCTCCTGTACCGTGGTGATACCTCGTGTCCTATTACTTCTCTCCCTGTGAGGAATGTCTCCCCCTGTACCGTGGTGATACCCCTGATATATGTGACAGTCTCTCTCATGTCCTCGTGTCCTATTACTTCTCTCCATGTGAGGAATGTCTCCTCCTGTACCGTGGTGATACCCCTGATATATGTGACAGTCTCTATCATGTCCTCATGTCCTATTACTTCTCTCCCTGTGAGGAATGTCTCCTCCTGTACCGTGGTGATACCCCTGATATATGTGACAGTCTCTCTCATGTCCTCGTGGTCTATTACTTCTCTCCCTGTGAGGAATGTCTCCCCCTGTACCGTGGTGATACCCCTGATATATGTGACAGTCTCTCTCATGTCCTCGTGTCCTATTACTTCTCTCCCTGTGAGGAATGTCTCCCCCCTGTACCGTGGTGATACCTCTGATATATGTGACAGTCTCTCTCATGTCCTCGTGGTCTATTACTTCTCTCCCTATGAGGAATGTCTCCTCCTGTACCGTGGTGATACCCCTGATATATGTGACAGTCTCTCTCATGTCCTTGTGTCCTATTACTTCTCTCCCTGTGAGGAATGTCTTCCCCCTGTACCGTGGTGATACCCCTGATATATGTGACAGTCTCTCTCATGTCCTCGTGTCCTATTACTTCTCTCCCTGTGAGGAATGTCTCCCCCTGTACCGTGGTGATACCCCTGATATATGTGACAGTCTCTATCATGTCCTCGTGTCCTATTACTTCTCTCCCTGTGAGGAATGTCTCCTCCTGTACCGTGGTGATACCCCTGATATATGTGACAGTCTCTCTCATGTCCTCGTGTCCTATTACTTCTCTCCCTGTGAGGAATGTCTCCCCCTGTACCGTGGTGATACCCCTGATATATGTGACCATCTCTCTCATGTCCTCGTGTCCTATTACTTCTCTCCCTGTGAGGAATGTCTCACCCTGTACCGTGGTGATACCCCTGATATATGTGACAGTCTCTCTCATGTCCTCGTGGTCTATTACTTCTCTCCCTGTGAGGAATGTCTCTCCCTGTACCGTGGTGATACCCCTGATATATGTGACAGTCTCTATCATGTCCTCATGTCCTATTACTTCTCTCCCTGTGAGGAATGTCTCCCCCTGTACCGTGGTGATACCCCTGATATATGTGACAGTCTCTCTCATGTCCTCGTGGTCTATTACTTCTCTCCCTGTGAGGAATGTCTCTCCCTGTACCGTGGTGATACCCCTGATATATGTGACAGTCTCTATCATGTCCTCATGTCCTATTACTTCTCTCCCTGTGAGGAATGTCTCTCCCTGTACCGTGGTGATACCCCTGATATATGTGACAGTCTCTCTCATGTCCTCGTGGTCTATTACTTCTCTCCCTGTGAGGAATGTCTCTCCCTGTACCGTGGTGATACCCCTGATATATGTGACAGTCTCTCATGTCCTCGTGTCCTATTACTTCTCTTCCTGTGAGGAATGTCTCCCCCTGTACCGTGGTGATACCCCTGATATATGTGACAGTCTCTCTCATGTCCTCGTGGTCTAATACTTCTCTCCCTGTGAGGAATGTCTCCCCCTGTACCGTGGTGATACCCCTGATATATGTGACAGTCTCTATCATGTCCTCGTGTCCTATTACTTCTCTCCCTGTGAGGAATGTCTCCCCCTGTACCGTGGTGATACCCCTGATATATGTGACAGTCTCTATCATGTCCTCGTGGTCTAATACTTCTCTCCCTGTGAGTAATGTCTCTCCCTGTACCGTGGTGATACCCCTGATATATGTGACAGTCTCTCTCATGTCCTCATGGTCTAATACTTCTCTCCCTGTGAGGAATGTCTCTCCCTGTACCGTGGTGATACCCCTGATATATGTGACAGTCTCTCATGTCCTCGTGTCCTATTACTTCTCTTCCTGTGAGGAATGTCTCCCCCTGTACCGTGGTGATACCCCTGATATATGTGACAGTCTCTCTCATGTCCTCGTGTCCTATTACTTCTCTCCCTGTGAGGAATGTCTCCCCCTGTACCGTGGTGATACCCCTGATATATGTGACAGTCTCTCTCATGTCCTCGTGTCCTATTACTTCTCTCCCTGTGAGGAATGTCTCCCCCTGTACCGTGGTGATACCCCTGATATATGTGACAGTCTCTATCATGTCCTCATGGTCTAATACTTCTCTCCCTGTGAGGAATGTCTCTCCCTGTACCGTGGTGATACCCCTGATATATGTGACAGTCTCTATCATGTCCTCGTGTCCTATTACTTCTCTCCCTGTGAGGAATGTCTCCTCCTGTACCGTGGTGATACCCCTGATATATGTGACAGTCTCTCTCATGTCCTCGTGTTCTATTACTTCTCTCCCTGTGAGGAATGTCTCCCCCTGTACAGTGGTGATACCCCTGATATATGTGACAGTCTCTCTCATGTCCTATTACTTCTCTCCCTGTGAGGAATGTCTCCTCCTGTACCGTGGTGATACCCCTGATATATGTGACAGTCTCTATCATGTCCTCGTGTCCTATTACTTCTCTCCCTGTGAGGAATGTCTCCCCCTGTACCGTGGTGATACCCCTGATATATGTGACAGTCTCTATCATGTCCTCGTGGTCTAATACTTCTCTCCCTGTGAGTAATGTCTCTCCCTGTACCGTGGTGATACCCCTGATATATGTGACAGTCTCTCTCATGTCCTCATGGTCTAATACTTCTCTCCCTGTGAGGAATGTCTCTCCCTGTACCGTGGTGATACCCCTGATATATGTGACAGTCTCTCTCATGTCCTCGTGGTCTATTACTTCTCTCCCTGTGAGGAATGTCTCTCCCTGTACCGTGGTGATACCCCTGATATATGTGACAGTCTCTCATGTCCTCGTGTCCTATTACTTCTCTTCCTGTGAGGAATGTCTCCCCCTGTACCGTGGTGATACCCCTGATATATGTGACAGTCTCTCTCATGTCCTCGTGTTCTATTACTTCTCTCCCTGTGAGGAATGTCTCCCCCTGTACCGTGGTGATACCCCTGATATATGTGACAGTCTCTCTCATGTCCTCGTGTTCTATTACTTCTCTCCCTGTGAGGAATGTCTCCCCCTGTACCGTGGTGATACCCCTGATATATGTGACAGTCTCTCTCATGTCCTCGTGTTCTATTACTTCTCTCCCTGTGAGGAATGTCTCCCCCTGTACCGTGGTGATACCCCTGATATATGTGACAGTCTCTCTCATGTCCTCGTGTTCTATTACTTCTCTCCCTGTGAGGAATGTCTCCCCCTGTACCGTGGTGATACCCCTGATATATGTGACAGTCTCTCTCATGTCCTCGTGTCCTATTACTTCTCTCCCTGTGAGGAATGTCTCCCTCCTGTACCGTGGTGATACCCCTGATATATGTGACAGTCTCTCTCATGTCCTCGTGTCCTATTACTTCTCTCCCTGTGAGGAATGTCTCCCTCCTGTACCGTGGTGATACCCCTGATATATGTGACAGTCTCTATCATGTCCTCGTGTCCTATTACTTCTCTCCCTGTGAGGAATGTCTCCTCCTGTACCGTGGTGATACCCCTGATATATGTGACAGTCTCTCTCATGTCCTCGTGTTCTATTACTTCTCTCCCTGTGAGGAATGTCTCCCCCTGTACCGTGGTGATACCCCTGATATATTTGACAGTCTCTCTCATGTCCTCGTGTTCTATTACTTCTCTCCCTGTGAGGAATGTCTCCCCCTGTACCGTGGTGATACCCCTGATATATGTGACAGTCTCTCTCATGTCCTCATGGTCTAATACTTCTCTCCCTGTGAGGAATGTCTCTCCCTGTACCGTGGTGATACCCCTGATATATGTGACAGTCTCTATCATGTCCTCGTGTCCTATTACTTCTCTCCCTGTGAGGAATGTCTCCTCCTGTACCGTGGTGATACCCCTGATATATGTGACAGTCTCTCTCATGTCCTCGTGTCCTATTACTTCTCTCCCTGTGAGGAATGTCTCCTCCTGTACCGTGGTGATACCCCTGATATATGTGACAGTCTCTCTCATGTCCTCGTGTTCTATTACTTCTCTCCCTGTGAGGAATGTCTCCCCCTGTACCGTGGTGATACCCCTGATATATGTGACAGTCTCTATCATGTCCTCGTGTCCTATTACTTCTCTCCCTGTGAGGAATGTCTCCTCCTGTACCGTGGTGATACCCCTGATATATGTGACAGTCTCTCTCATGTCCTCGTGTTCTATTACTTCTCTCCCTGTGAGGAATGTCTCCCCCTGTACCGTGGTGATACCCCTGATATATGTGACAGTCTCTCTCATGTCCTCGTGTTCTATTACTTCTCTCCCTGTGAGGAATGTCTCCCCCTGTACCGTGGTGATACCCCTGATATATGTGACAGTCTCTCTCATGTCCTCGTGTTCTATTACTTCTCTCCCTGTGAGGAATGTCTCCCCCTGTACCGTGGTGATACCCCTGATATATGTGACAGTCTCTATCATGTCCTCATGGTCTAATACTTCTCTCCCTGTGAGGAATGTCTCTCCCTGTACCGTGGTGATACCCCTGATATATGTGACAGTCTCTATCATGTCCTCGTGTCCTATTACTTCTCTCCCTGTGAGGAATGTCTCCTCCTGTACCGTGGTGATACCCCTGATATATGTGACAGTCTCTCTCATGTCCTCGTGTTCTATTACTTCTCTCCCTGTGAGGAATGTCTCCCCCTGTACCGTGGTGATACCCCTGATATATGTGACAGTCTCTCTCATGTCCTCGTGTCCTATTACTTCTCTCCCTGTGAGGAATGTCTCCCTCCTGTACCGTGGTGATACCCCTGATATATGTGACAGTCTCTATCATGTCCTCGTGTCCTATTACTTCTCTCCCTGTGAGGAATGTCTCCTCCTGTACCGTGGTGATACCCCTTATATATGTGACAGTCTCTCTCATGTCCTCGTGTCCTATTACTTCTCTCCCTGTGAGGAATGTCTCCCCCTTAACCGTGGTGATACCCCTGATATATGCGACAGTCTCTATCATGTCCCCCCTTTCCCTTCTCTGCTCCAAACTATACATATTGAGATTTCTTAGTCTTTCTGGGTATGTTGTGTGATGTAGGCCATGCACTATTTTAGTTGCCCTTCTTTGTACAGTTTCTAATGTATTAATATCCTTTTGAAGATATGGCCTCCAGAACTGAATACAGTATTCTAGATGAGGCCGCACCAGTGACCTATACAGTGGCATTATTACTTCTCTGCTGCCGATTCCTCTCCGTACAGATGTGTCCTCTTACATCCTTGCTGCAGTCACGCTAAACAGCCCTTTAAGTCGCGCCATGCCGTGGCGCTGTAGCGCAGAGCGGTTTTTTTTTGCATATTTTCTTCCACGATAATGTGCCTAAGTTGCAAAGTAATACAATAGGACGCACGCGCAGATCCTGCCAATTAAAATGATATGCAGCAGGCTTATATTCTATGTGTAACTGCGGTTCTATCTGCATCCGAAATGCCACGTTACAGTGATTTCCAGGAAAACACAGTAACGTAGCATTTCAGATGCAGATACAGCCGCGGTCACACTTAGAATACCGCCACGCTGCGTATGTTAATCTGCGGAAGCTGCTTGTGCGTCCTAATGCATTACTTTGAAAAAAAATGCTCTGCGTTACCAAGTCACACATTATGTGTAACATAGCGCACGGAGCAAAGATGTAACAGGACACACCTGTATGCAAGCATCCGACTTGTCTTTACGCTCCAGCAGGGAGTACGGAAAATATATACGGCTAGCGTGCCCCGGGGGCTGGAGTGGAGAAACAATATTCTATAGGGTTAATACTTCACATTGTAATTCTGCTGTTTGTTGTCTGAAGATTTAATAGGGCCGGAAACGTCTCAAAAGCTGTAGATATAACCCCTCATTGTTTCTTCTGCACATTTTCTGCCCATGTGGAAGCTTTAAAGCAGCATAATACACATATTTACTACTGTATGTCTACAGGGGCTGTAACCATGACTGCTGAATACGGTGTTACTGCAGCCACGTGACGTGTCACAAATAGTCCAAGAGAGAATGCCTTCATACACTGATTACCTGCTACAGGGGCCGGGACCCCCTCACTGACGCTACAGGAAAATGGCTGCTCTAGTCCAGTCCCGCCTCCCAGACACACTACAGGGAAATGGCTGCTGTGGTCCAGTCCCTCCTCCCAGACACACTACCGGGAAATAGCTGCTGTGGTCCAAGTCCCTCCTCCCAGACACACTACCGGGAAATAGCTGCTGTGGTCCGGTCCCTCCTTCCAGACACACAACAGGGAAATGGCTGCTATGGTCCGGTCCCTCCTCCCAGACACACTACCGGGAAATGGCTGCTGTGGTCCGGTCCCTCCTCCCAGACACACTACAGGGAAAATGGCTGCTGTGATCCGGTCCCACCTCCCAGACACACTACCGGGAAAATAAGAATTTACTTACCGATAATTCTATTTCTCGTAGTCCGTAGTGGATGCTGGGAACTCCGTAAGGACCATGGGGAATAGCGGCTCCGCAGGAGACTGGGCACAAAAGTAAAGCTTTAGGACTACCTGGTGTGCACTGGCTCCTCCCCCTATGACCCTCCTCCAAGCCTCAGTTAGGATACTGTGCCCGGACGAGCGTACACAATAAGGAAGGATTTATGAATCCCGGGTAAGACTCATACCAGCCACACCAATCACACCGTACAACCAGTGATCTGAACCCAGTTAACAGCATGATAACAGAGGAGCCTCTGAAAAGATGGCTCACAACAATAATAACCCGATTTTTGTAACAATAACTATGTACAAGTATTGCAGACAATCCGCACTTGGGATGGGCGCCCAGCATCCACTACGGACTACGAGAAATAGAATTATCGGTAAGTAAATTCTTATTTTCTCTGACGTCCTAGTGGATGCTGGGAACTCCGTAAGGACCATGGGGATTATACCAAAGCTCCCAAACGGGCAGGAGAGTGCGGATGACTCTGCAGCACCGAATGAGAGAACTCCAGGTCCTCCTCAGCCAGGGTATCAAATTTGTAGAATTTAGCAAACGTGTTTGCCCCTGACCAAGTAGCTGCTCGGCCAAGTTGTAAAGCCGAGACCCCTCGGGCAGCCGCCCAAGATGAGCCCACCTTCCTTGTGGAATGGGCTTTTACAGATTTTGGCTGTGGCAGGCCTGCCACAGAATGTGCAAGCTGAATTGTACTACAAATCCAACGAGCAATAGTCTGCTTAGAAGCAGGAGCACCCAGCTTGTTGGGTGCATACAGGATAAACAGCGAGTCAGATTTTCTGACTCCAGCCGTCCTGGAAACATATATTTTCAGGGCCCTGACTACATCCAGCAACTTGGAGTCCTCCAAGTCCCTAGTAGCCGTAGGTACCACAATAGACTGGTTCAAGTGAAACGCTGAAACCACCTTAGGGAGAAATTGAGGACGAGTCCTCAATTCTGCCCTGTCCGTATGAAAAATTAGGTAAGGGCTTTTATAGGATAAAGCCGCCAATTCTGAGACACGCCTGGCTGAAGCCAGGGCCAACAGCATTACCACTTTCCATGTGAGATATTTTAAGTCCACAGTGGTGAGTGGTTCAAACCAATGTGATTTTAGGAACCCCAAAACTACATTGAGATCCCAAGGTGCCACTGGAGGCACTAAAGGAGGCTGTATATGCAGTACCCCCTTGACAAACGTCTGAACTTCAGGAACTGAAGCCAGTTCTTTCTGGAAGAAAATCGACAGGGCCGAAATTTGAACCTTAATGGACCCTAATTTTAGGCCCATAGACAGTCCTGTTTGCAGGAAATGCAGGAAACGACCCAGTTGAAATTCCTCTGTAGGGGCCTTCCTGGCCTCGCACCACGCAACATATTTACGCCAAATACGGTGATAATGCTGTACGGTTACATCCTTCCTGGCTTTGATCAGGGTAGGGATGACTTCATCTGGAATGCCTTTTTCCTTCAGGATCCGGCGTTCAACCGCCATGCCGTCAAACGCAGCCGCGGTAAGTCTTGGAACAGACAGGGTCCCTGCTGGAGCAGGTCCTTTCTTAGAGGTAGAGGCCACGGGTCCTCTGTGAGCATCTCTTGAAGTTCCGGGTACCAAGTCCTTCTTGGCCAATCCGGAGCCACGAGTATAGTCCTTACTCCTCTCCTTCTTATGATTCTCAGTACCTTGGGTATGAGAGGCAGAGGAGGGAACACATACACTGACTGGTACACCCACGGTGTTACCAGAGCGTCCACAGCTATTGCCTGAGGGTCCCTTGACCTGGCGCAATACCTGTCTAGTTTTTTGTTGAGGCGGGACGCCATCATGTCCACCTTTGGTTTTTCCCAACGGTTCACAATCATGTGGAAGACTTCTGGGTGAAGTCCCCACTCTCCCGGGTGGAGGTCGTGTCTGCTGAGGAAGTCTGCTTCCCAGTTGTCCACTCCCGGAATGAACACTGCTGACAGTGCTATCACATGATTTTCCGCCCAGCGAAGAATCCTTGCAACTTCTGCCATTGCCCTCCTGCTTCTTGTGCCGCCCTGTCTGTTTACGTGGGCGACTGCCGTGATGTTGTCTGACTGGATCAGCACCGGCTGACCTTGAAGCAGAGGTCTTGCTAGGCTTAGAGCATTGTAGATGGCCCTTAGCTCCAGGATATTTATGTGAAGTGATGTCTCCAGGCTTGACCACAAGCCCTGGAAATTTCTTCCCTATGTGACTGCTCCCCAGCCTCTCAGGCTGGCATCCGTGGTCACCAGGACCCAGTCCTGAATGCCGAATCTGCGGCCCTCTAGAAGATGAGCAGTCTGCAACCACCACAGGAGAGACACCCTTGTCCTTGGTGACAAGATTATCCGCTGATGCATCTGAAGATGCGACCCGGACCATTTGTCTAGCAGATCCCACTGGAAGGTTCTTGCGTGGAATCTGCCGAATGGGATTGCTTCGTAAGAAGCCACCATCTTTCCCAGGACCCTTGTGCATTGATGCACTGAGACTTGGCCTGGTTTTAGGAGATTTCTGACTAGTTCGGATAACTACCTGGCTTTCTCCTCCGGGAGAAACACCTTTTTCTGGACTGTGTCCAGGATCATCCCTAGGAATAGAAGTCGTGTCGTCGGGATCAGCTGCGATTTTGGAATATTGAGAATCCAACCGTGCTGGCGCAGCACTATCTGAGATAGTGCTACTCCGACTTCCAACTGTTCCCTGGATCTTGCCCTTATCAGGAGATCGTCCAAGTAAGGGATAACTAAAACTCCCTTCCTTCGAAGGAGTATCATCATTTCGGCCATTACCTTGGTAAAGACCCGGGGTGCCGTGGACAATCCAAACGGCAGCGTCTGAAACTGATAGTGACAGTTCTGTACCACAAACCTGAAGTACCCTTGGTGAGAAGGGTAAATTGGGACATGTAGGTAAGCATCTTTGATGTCCAGAGACACCATATAGTCCCCTTCTTCCAGGTTTGCAATCACTGCCCTGAGTGACTCCATCTTGAATTTGAACCTTTGTATGTAAGTGTTCAAGGATTTTAGGTTTAAAATTGGTCTCACCGAGCCGTCCGGCTTCGGTACCACAAATAGTGTGGAATAGTACCCCTTTCCCTGTTGTAGGAGGGGTACCTTGATTATCACCTGCTGGGAATATAGCTTGTGAATGGCTTCCAATACTGCCTCCCTGTCTGAGGGAGACGTCGGTAAAGCAGACTTTAGAAAACGGCGAGGGGGAGACGTCTCGAATTCTGAGACGGGCCCCCACCGTGCCTGAGTCCGCTTGTAAAGCCCCAGCGTCATGCTGAGGACTTTGCGGAGGCGGGAGAGGGCTTTTGTTCCTGGGAACTGGCTGTTTGTTGCAGCCTTTTTCCTCTCCCTCTGCCACGGGGCAGAAATGAGGCGCCTTTTGCCCGCTTGCACTTATGGGGCCGAAAGGACTGCGCCTGATAATACGGCGTCTTCTTAGGTTGAGAAGCTACCTGGGGTAAAAATGTGGATTTTCCAGCAGTTGCCGTGGCTACCAGGTCTGATAGACCTACCCCAAATAACTCCTCCCCCTTATAAGGCAATACTTCCATGTGCCTTTTAGAATCCGCATCACCTGACCACTGCCGCGTCCATAAACCTCTTCTTGCAGAAATGGACAGCGCGCTAACTCTTGATGCCAGTCGGCAAATATCCCTCTGTGCATCACGCATATATAGAAATGCATCCTTCAAATGCTCTATAGTCAGTAATATACTGTCCCTATCTAGGGTATCAATAGTTTCAGTCAGGGAATCCGACCACGCCAGGCCCGCACTGCACATCCAGGCTGAGGCGATTGCTGGTCGCAGTATAACACCCGTGTGAGTGTATATACATTTTAGGATATTCTCCAGCTTTCTATCGGCAGGTTCCTTTAGGGCGGCCGTATCAGGAGAGGGTAGTGCTACCTGTTTAGACAAGCGTGTGAGCACTTTATCCACCCTAGGGGGTGTTTCCCAACGTGCCCTATCCTCTGGCGGGAAAGGGTACGATGCCAATAACCTTTTAGGAATTATCAGTTTTTTATCGGGGGGAAACCCACGCCTCATCACACACTTCATTTAATTCCTCGGATACAGGAAAAACTACAGGTAGTTTTTTCTCACCAAACATAATACCCTTTTTAGTGGTACTTGTATTATCAGAGATATGAAATACATTTTTCATTGCTTCAATCATGTAACGTGTGGCCCTAGTGGAAGTCACGTTTGTCTCCTCATCATCGACACTGGAGTCAGTATCCGTGTCTGTGTCTGCCATTTGAGGTAACGGGCGTTTTAAAGCCCCTGATGGCGTTTGAGACCCCTGGACAGGCACAAGCTGAGTAGCCGGCTGTCTCATGTCGTCAACTGTCTCGTAAAGAGCTGACACTGTCACGCAATTCCTTCCATAAGCCCATCCACTCAGGTGTCGACTCCCTAGGGGGTGACAACTCTATAATAGGCAATTGCTCCGCCTCCATCTCATTTTCCTCCTCAAACATGTCGACACAATCGTACCGACACACCGCACACACACAGGGAATGCTCTGATAGAGGACAGGACCCCACTAGCCCTTTGGGGAGACAGAGGGAGAGTATGCCAGCACACACCAGAACGCTATATATAGACAGGAATACCACTATAAAATGTGCTTTTCCCTTTATAGCTGCTGTTAGTATTAAAACTGCGCCAAATTAGTGCCCCCCTCTCTTTTTTACCCTTTTCTGTAGTGCAGGACTGCAGGGGAGAGTCAGGGAGACGTCCTTCCAGCGGAGCTGTGATGGAAAATGGCGCCCGTGTGCTGAGGAGATAGGCTCCGCCTCCTTCTCGGCGGCCTTTTCTCCCGCCTTTTGGTGAGTTCTGGCAGGGGTTAAAATACATCCATATAGCCCTGGGGGTTATATGTGGTGTATTTATGCCAGCCAAGGTGTTTACATTGCTGCTCAGGGCGCCCCCCCCTAGCGCCCTGCACCCTCAGTGACCGAAGTGTGAAGTGTGCCTGAGTAACAATGGCGCACAGCTGCAGTGCTGTGCGCTACCTTGTTGAAGACTGATGTCTTCTGCCGCCGATTTTTCCGGACCTCTTCTTGCTTCTGGCTCTGTAAGGAGGCCGGCGGCGCGGCTCTGGGACCGAGCTCCGAGGCTGGGCCTGTGTTCGGTCCCTCTGGAGCTAATGGTGTCCAGTAGCCTAAGAAGCCCAAGCTGGCTGCAAGCAGGCAGGTTCGCTTCTTCTCCCCTTAGTCCCTCGATGCAGTGAGCCTGTTGCCAGCAGGTCTCACTGAAAATAAAAAACCTAAAACTAAACTTTCACTAAGAAGCTCAGGAGAGCCCCTAGTGTGCACCCTTCTCGGCCGGGCACAAAAATCTAACTGAGGCTTGGAGGAGGGTCATAGGGGGAGGAGCCAGTGCACACCAGATAGTCCTAAAGCTTTACTTTTGTGCCCAGTCTCCTGCGGAGCCGCTATTCCCCATGGTCCTTACGGAGTTCCCAGCATCCACTAGGACGTCAGAGAAATAGCTGCTGTGGTCCGGTCCCTCCTCCCAGACACACTACAGGGAAAATGGCTGCTGTGGTCCGATCCCTCCTCCCAGACACACTACCGGGAAATAGCTGCTGTGGTCCAAGTCCCTCCTCCCAGACACACTACAGGGAAATGGCTGCTGTGGTGCGGTCCCTCCTCCCAGACACACTACCGGGAAATGGCTGCTGTGGTCCGGTCCCTCCTTCCAGACACACCACAGGGAAATGGCTGCTGTGGTCCGGTCCCTCCTCCCAGACACGTTACAGGGAAATGGCTGCTGTGGTCCGGTCCCTCCTCCCAGACACGTTACAGGGAAATGGCTGCTGTGGTCCGGTCCCTCCTCCCAGACATACTACAGGGAAATGGCTGCTGTGTCCCAGTCCCTCCTCCCAGACACACTACAGGGAAATGGCTGCTGTGGTCCGATCCCTCCTCCCAGACACACTACAGGGAAATGGCTGCTGTGGTCCGGTCCCTCCTCCCAGACACACTACAGGGAAATGGCTGCTGTGGTCCGGTCCCTCCTCCCAGACACACTACAGGGAAATGGCTGCTGTGGTCCGGTCCCTCCTCCCAGACACGTTACAGGGAAATGGCTGCTGTGATCCGGTCCCTCCTCCCAGACACGTTACAGGGAAATGGCTGCTGTGATCCGGTCCCTCTTCCCAGACACACTACCGGGAAATAGCTGCTGTGATCCGGTCCCTCCTCCCAGACACACTACAGGGAAATGGCTGCTGTGGTCCGGTCCCTCCTCCCAGACACGTTACAGGGAAATGGCTGCTGTGATCCGGTCCCTCCTCCCAGACACGTTACAGGGAAATGGCTGCTGTGGTCCGGTCCCTCCTCCCAGACATACTACAGGGAAATGGCTGCTGTGGTCCGGTCCCTCCTCCCAGACACGTTACAGGGAAATGGCTGCTGTGGTCCGGTCCCTCCTCCCAGACACCTTACAGGGAAATGGCTGCTGTGGTCCGGTCCCTCCTCCCAGACATACTACAGGGAAATGGCTGCTGTGGTCCGGTCCCTCCTCCCAGACACGTTACAGGGAAATGGCTGCTGTGGTCCGGTCCCTCCTCCCAGACACCTTACAGGGAAATGGCTGCTGTGGTCCGGTCCCTCCTCCCAGACACGTTACAGGGAAATGGCTGCTGTGGTCCGGTCCCTCCTCCCAGACACGTTACAGGGAAATGGCTGCTGTGGTCCGGTCCCTCCTCCCAGACATACTACAGGGAAATGGCTGCTGTGGTCCGGTCCCTCCTCCCAGACATACTACAGGGAAATGGCTGCTGTGTCCCAGTCCCTCCTCCCAGACACACTACAGGGAAATGGCTGCTGTGGTCCGATCCCTCCTCCCAGACACACTACAGGGAAATGGCTGCTGTGGTCCGGTCCCTCCTCCCAGACACACTACAGGGAAATGGCTGCTGTGGTCCGGTCCCTCCTCCCAGACACACTACAGGGAAATGGCTGCTGTGGTCCGGTCCCTCCTCCCAGACACGTTACAGGGAAATGGCTGCTGTGATCCGGTCCCTCCTCCCAGACACGTTACAGGGAAATGGCTGCTGTGATCCGGTCCCTCCTCCCAGACACGCTACAGGGAAATGGCTGCTGTGGTCCGGTCCCTCCTCCCAGACACGTTACAGGGAAATGGCTGCTGTGGTCCGGTCCCTCCTCCCAGACATACTACAGGGAAATGGCTGCTGTGGTCCGGTCCCTCCTCCCAGACATACTACAGGGAAATGGCTGCTGTGGTCCGATCCCTCCTCCCAGACACACTACAGGGAAATGGCTGCTGTGGTCTGGTCCCTCTTCCCAGACACACTACCGGGAAATAGCTGCTGTGGTCCGGTCCCTCCTCCCAGACACACTACAGGGAAATGGCTGCTGTGGTCCGGTCCCTCCTCCCAGACACAATACAGGGAAATGGCTGCTGTGGTCCGGTCCCTCCTCCCAGACACGTTACAGGGAATTGGCTGCTGTGGTCCGGTCCCTCCTCCCAGACATACTACCGGGAAATGGCTGCTGTGTCCCAGTCCCTCCTCCCAGACACGCTGCAGGGACATGGCTGCTGTGGTCCGGTCCCTCCTCCCAGACATACTACAGGGAAATGGCTGCTGTGTCCCAGTCCCTCCTCCCAGACATGCTACAGGGAAATGGCTGCTGTGTCCCAGTCCCTCCTCCCAGACACGCTGCAGGGAAATGGCTGCTGTGGTCCGGTCCCTCCTCCCAGACATACTACAGGGAAATGGCTGCTGTGGTCCAGTCCCTCCTCCCAGACATACTACAGGGAAATGGCTGCTGTGGTCCGGTCCCTCCTCCCAGACATACTACAGGGAAATGGCTGCTGTGGTCCGGTCCCTCCTCCCAGACACACTACAGGGAAATGGCTGCTGTGGTCCGGTCCCTCCTCCCAGACACACTACAGGGAAATGGCTGCTGTGGTTCGGTCCCTCCTCCCAGACACACTACAGGGAAATGGCTGCTGTGGTTCGGTCCCTCCTCCCAGACACACTACAGGGAAATGGCTGCTGTGGTTCGGTCCCTCCTCCCAGACACACTACAGGGAAATGGCTGCTGTGGTCCAGTCCCTCCTCCCAGACACACTACCGGGACATGGCTGCTGTGGTCCAGTCCCTCCTCCCAGACACACTACAGGGAAATGGCTGCTGTGTCCCAGTCTCTCCTCCCAGACACACTACTGGGAAATGGCTGCTGTGATCCGGTCCCTCCTCCCAGACACAATACAGGGAAATGGCTGCTGTGGTCCGGTCCCTCCTCCCAGACACACTACAGGGAAATGGCTGCTGTGGTCCGCTCCCTAATCCCAGACACACTACTGGGAAATGGCTGCTGTGGTGAGGTCCCTCTTCCCAGACACACTACAGGGAAATGGCTGCTGTGGTGCGGTCCCTCTTCCCAGACACACTACAGGGAAATGGCTGCTGTGGTGCGGTCCCTCCTCCCAGACACACTACAGGGAAATGGCTGCTGTGGTGTGGTCCCTCCTCCCAGACATACTACAGGGAAATGGCTGCTGTGGTCCGGTCCCTCCTCCCAGACACACTACAGGGAAATGGCTGCTGTGGTCCGGTCCCTCCTCCCAGACACACTACCGGGAAATGGCTGCTGTGGTCCGGTCCCTCCTCCCAGACACACTACCGGGAAATGGCTGCTGTGGTCCGGTCCCTCCTCCCAGACACACTACCGGGAAATGGCTGCTGTGGTCCGGTCCCTCCTCCCAGACACACTACCGGGAAATGGCTGCTGTGGTCCGGTCCCTCCTCCCAGACACACTACAGGGAAATGGCTGCTGTGGTCCGCTCCCTAATCACAGACACACTACAGGGAAATGGCTGCTGTGGTCCGCTCCCTAATCAAAGACACACTACAGGGAAATGGCTGCTGTGGTCCAGTCCCTCTCCTCCCAGACACTACAGGGAAATGGCTGCTGTGGTCCAGTACCTCCTCCCAGACACTACAGGGAAATGGCTGCTGTGGTCCGGTCCCTCCTTCCAGACACTACAGGGAAATGGCTGCTGTGGTCCGGTCCCTCCTCCCAGACATACTACAGGGAAATGGCTGCTGTGGTCCGATCCCTAATCACAGACACACTACAGGGAAATGGCTGCTGTGGTCCGGTCCCTCCTCCCAGACACTACAGGGAAATGGCTGCTGTGGTCCGGTCCCTCCTCCCAGACACTACAGGGAAATGGCTGCTGTGGTCCGGTCCCTCCTCCCAGACACTACAGGGAAATGGCTGCTGTGGTCCGGTCCCTCCTCCCAGACACTACAGGGAAATGGCTGCTGTGGTCCAGTACCTCCTCCCAGACACTACAGGGAAATGGCTGCTGTGGTCCGGTCCCTCCTTCCAGACACTACAGGGAAATGGCTGCTGTGGTCCGGTCCCTCCTCCCAGACATACTACAGGGAAATGGCTGCTGTGGTCCGCTCCCTAATCACAGACACACTACAGGGAAATGGCTGCTGTGGTCCGGTCCCTCCTCCCAGACACTACAGGGAAATGGCTGCTGTGGTCCGGTCCCTCCTCCCAGACACTACAGGGAAATGGCTGCTGTGGTCCGGTCCCTCCTCCCAGACACTACAGGGAAATGGCTGCTGTGGTCCGGTCCCTCCTCCCAGACACAATACAGGGAAATGGCTGCTGTGGTCCGGTCCCTCCTCCCAGACACTACAGGGAAATGGCTGCTGTGGTCCGGTCCCTCCTCCCAGACACTACAGGGAAATAGCTGCTGTGGTCCGGTCCCTCCTCCCAGACACTACAGGGAAATGGCTGCTGTGGTCCGGTCCCTCCTCCCAGACACTACAGGGAAATGGCTGCTGTGGTCCGGTCCCTCCTCCCAGACACAATACAGGGAAATGGCTGCTGTGGTCCGGTCCCTCCTCCCAGACACAATACAGGGAAATGGCTGCTGTGGTCCGGTCCCTCCTCCCAGACACTACAGGGAAATGGCTGCTGTGGTCCGGTCCCTCCTCCCAGACACACTACAGGGAAATGGCTGCTGTGGTCCGGTCCCTCCTCCCAGACACTACAGGGAAATGGCTGCTGTGGTCCGGTCCCTCCTCCCAGACACTACAGGGAAATGGCTGCTGTGGTCCGGTCCCTCCTCCCAGACACTACAGGGAAATGGCTGCTGTGGTCCGGTCCCTCCTCCCAGACACAATACAGGGAAATGGCTGCTGTGGTCCGGTCCCTCCTCCCAGACACTACAGGGAAATGGCTGCTGTGGTCCGGTCCCTCCTCCCAGACACTACAGGGAAATGGCTGCTGTGGTCCGGTCCCTCCTCCCAGACACACTACAGGGAAATGGCTGCTGTGGTCCGGTCCCTCCTCCCAGACACACTACAGGGAAATGGCTGCTGTGGTCCGGTCCCTCCTCCCAGACACACTACCGGGAAATGGCTGCTGTGGTCCGGTCCCTCCTCCCAGACACACTACCGGGAAATGGCTGCTGTGGTCCAGTACCTCCTCCCAGACACTACAGGGAAATGGCTGCTGTTACCGGATTAGGCCTCCCAGAAGGAAGGCGACTGATCATACTTTTACCTTCTCTTGATAGAGTTTATGAAGCCAGTTTGCAGCCTCTCTCTCATCTTCTGGAATATCTTCCAAAGGGAAACGTCTGGGACAGATGGGAAAACAGAGGTCATCAGAGAATAACACACGGCAAAAGAGGAACAAAAGGAAGACAAAACGCTGGACAGTTTATGGCTTTATCATATTTAGGTCGCACAAGTAGCACAACCAACACCTTACATGTGTGCACATTGTTATTACTACTGAACACGGCAAGCAGATTAATTCCATGTCTGTCCGGGGGTAAAGAGACTGGAAGATAAAATGGGAGAGGTGGTCTTGGAGGAGATTACATGTGAGAGATAGTCATACCGTGTACGTGGCAGACCCCGAGATTACATGTGGGAGATGGAGATACCGTGTACGTGGCAGACCCCGAGATTACATGTGGGAGATGGAGATACCGTGTACGTGGCAGACCCCGAGATTACATGTGGGAGATGGAGATACTGTGTACGTGGCAGACCCTGAGACTACATGTGGAAGATACTGTGTACGTGGCAGAGCCTAAGTGAGGAAACACGGAGATTACATGTGGAAGATACTGTGTACGTGGCAGAGCCTAAGTGAGGAAACACGGAGATTACATGTGGAAGATACTGTGTACGTGGCAGAGCCTAAGTGAGGAAACACGGAGATTACATGTGGAAGATACTGTGTACGTGGCAGAGCCTAAGTGAGGAAACACGGAGATTACATGTGGAAGATACTGTGTACGTGGCAGAGCCTAAGTGAGGAAACACGGAGATTACATGTGGAAGATACTGTGTACGTGGCAGAGCCTAAGTGAGGAAACACGGAGATTACATGTGGAAGATACTGTGTACGTGGCAGAGCCTAAGTGAGGAAACACGGAGATTACATGTGGAAGATACTGTGTACGTGGCAGAGCCTAAGTGAGGAAACACGGAGATTACATGTGGAAGATACTGTGTACGTGGCAGAGCCTAAGTGAGGAAACACGGAGATTACATGTGGAAGATACTGTGTACGTGGCAGAGCCTAAGTGAGGAAACACGGAGATTACATGTGGAAGATACTGTGTACGTGGCAGAGCCTAAGTGAGGAAACACGGAGATTACATGTGGGAGATGGAGATACTGTGTACGTGGCAGACCCTGAGATTACACGTAGGAGATGGAGATACTGTGTACGTGGCAGACCCTGAGATTACACTCACTAGTGAGGCCACACCTTGAATACTGTGTACAATTCTGGGCACCGTACTACAAAAAGGATATCCAGGAGCTAGAAAAGGTTCAGAGGAGGGCGACCAAACTAATTAAGGGCATGGAGACGATGGAATACAAGGAACGGCTTGAAAGACTAGGCATGCTTACACTGGAAAAGGGGAGACTAAGAGGGGACATGATCAACATCTACAAATATATAAGGGGACAATACACAGAGCTTGCGTTGGACCTGTTTTTGGTTAGATCAACACAGAGGACTCGTGGACACTCGCTCAGGTTAGTGGAGAGGAGATTCCGCACAATACGGCGTAAAGGCTTTTTCACGGTAAGGACAATACGTGTTTGGAATTCCCTGCCCGAGGGAGTTGTAATGGCGGAATCTGTCAACACCTTTAAGAATGGGTTACATAAATTCGTAATGGATAAGGATATCCAGGGGTATGGTGCATAGTCATGCATTATAGTTACTATAAATAGGGATAAAATGCAATGGCTGACAGCAGCATCAGTCAGAAATTTTAGTCAAATCATCATGCATAGGAGACCACAAATAGGTTGAACTCGATGGACAATTGTCTTTTTTCAACCTCAGATACTATGTTACTATGTTACATGTGGAAGATACTGTGTGCGTGGCAGACCCTGAGATTACATGTGGAAGATACTGTGTACGTGGCAGACCCTGAGACTACATGTGGAAGATACTGTGTACGTGGCAGACCCTGAGATTACATGTGGAAGATACTGTGTACATGGCAGACCCTGAGATTACATGTGGAAGATACTGTGTACGTGGCAGACCCTGAGATTACATGTGGAAGATACTGTGTACATGGCAGACCCTGAGATTACATGTGGAAGATACTGTGTACGTGGCAGACCCTGAGACTACATGTGGAAGATACTGTGTACGTGGCAGACCCTGAGATTACATGTGGAAGATACTGTGTACGTGGCAGACCCTGAGATTACATGTGGAAGATACTGTGTACATGGCAGACCCTGAGATTACATGTGGAAGATACTGTGTACGTGGCAGACTCTGAGATTACATGTGGAAGATACAGTGTACGTGGCAGACCCTGAGATTACATGTGGAAGATACTGTGTACGTGGCAGACCCTGAGACTACATGTGGAAGATACTGTGTACATGGCAGACCCTGAGATTACATGTGGAAGATACTGTGTACGTGGCAGACCCTGAGATTACATGTGGAAGATACTGTGTACGTGGCAGACTCTGAGATTACATGTGGAAGATACAGTGTACGTGGCAGACCCTGAGATTACATGTGGAAGATACTGTGTACGTGGCAGACCCTGAGATTACATGTGGAAGATACTGTGTACGTGGCAGACCCTGAGACTACATGTGGAAGATACTGTGTATGTGGCAGACCCTGAGATTACATGTGGAAGATACTGTGTACGTGGCAGACCCTGAGACTACATGTGGAAGATACTGTGTACGTGGCAGAGCCTAAGTGAGGAAACACGGAGATTACATGTGGGAGATGGAGATACTGTGTACGTGGCAGACCCTGAGTGAGGGAACACGGAGATTACATGTGGGAGATGGAGATACTGTGTGCGTGGCAGACCCTGAGATTACATGTGGAAGATACTGTGTACATGGCAGACCCTGAGACTACATGTGGAAGATACTGTGTACGTGGCAGACCCTGAGACTACATGTGGAAGATACTGTGTACGTGGCAGACCCTGAGATTACATGTGGAAGATACTGTGTACGTGGCAGACCCTGAGATTACATGTGGAAGATACTGTGTACGTGGCAGACCCTGAGACTACATGTGGAAGATACTGTGTACGTGGCAGACCCTGAGATTACATGTGGAAGATACTGTGTACGTGGCAGACCCTGAGACTACATGTGGAAGATACTGTGTACGTGGCAGACCCTGAGATTACATGTGGAAGATACTGTGTACGTGGCAGACCCTGAGACTACATGTGGAAGATACTGTGTACGTGGCAGACCCTGAGATTACATGTGGAAGATACTGTGTACGTGGCAGACCCTGAGACTACATGTGGAAGATACTGTGTACGTGGCAGAGCCTAAGTGAGGAAACACGGAGATTACATGTGGGAGATGGAGATTCTGTGTACGTGGCAGACCCTGAGTGAGGGAACACGGAGATTACATGTGGGAGATGGAGATACTGTGTACGTGGCAGACATTGAGATTACATGTGGAAGATACTGTGTACGTGGCAGACCCTGAGATTACATGTGGAAGATACTGTGTACGTGGCAGACCCTGAGATTACATGTGGAAGATACTGTGTACGTGGCAGACCCTGAGATTACATGTGGAAGATACTGTGTACGTGGCAGACCCTGAGACTACATGTGGAAGATACTGTGTACGTGGCAGACATTGAGATTACATGTGGAAGATACTGTGTACGTGGCAGACATTGAGATTACATGTGGAAGATACTGTGTACGTGGCAGACCCTGAGACTACATGTGGAAGATAGTGTACGTGGCAGACATTGAGATTACATGTGGGAGATACTGTGTACGTGGCACACCCTGAGATTACATGTGGGAGATACTGTGTACGTGGCAGACCCTGAGACTACATGTGGAAGATACTGTGTACGTGGCAGAGCCTAAGTGAGGAAACACGGAGATTACATGTGGGAGATGGAGATTCTGTGTACGTGGCAGACCCTGAGTGAGGGAACACGGAGATTACATGTGGGAGATGGAGATACTGTGTACGTGGCAGACCCTGAGATTACATGTGGAAGATACTGTGTACGTGGCAGACCCTGAGACTACATGTGGAAGATACTGTGTACGTGGCAGACATTGAGATTACATGTGGAAGATACTGTGTACGTGGCAGACCCTGAGATTACATGTGGAAGATACTGTGTACGTGGCAGACCCTGAGACTACATGTGGAAGATACTGTGTACGTGGCAGACATTGAGATTACATGTGGGAGATACTGTGTACGTGGTACACCCTGAGATTACATGTGGGAGATACTGTGTACGTGGCAGACCCTAAGTGAGGAAACATGGAGATTACATGTGGGAGATGGAGATACTGTGTACGTGGCAGACCCTGAGACTACATGTGGAAGATACTGTGTACGTGGCAGACCCTGAGATTACATGTGGAAGATACTGTGTACGTGGCAGACATTGAAATTACATGTGGAAGATACTGTGTACGTGGCAGACCCTGAGCTTACATGTGGAAGATACTGTGTACGTGGCAGACCCTGAGACTACATGTGGAAGATACTGTGTACGTGGCAGACATTGAGATTACATGTGGAAGATACTGTGTACGTGGCAGACCCTGAGATTACATGTGGAAGATACTGTGTACGTGGCAGACCCTGAGACTACATGTGGAAGATACTGTGTACGTGGCAGACATTGAGATTACATGTGGGAGATACTGTGTACGTGGCAGACCCTAAGTGAGGAAACATGGAGATTACGTGTGGGAGATGGAGATACTGTGTACGTGGCAGACCCTGAGACTACATGTGGAAGATACTGTGTACGTGGCAGACCCTGAGATTACATGTGGAAGATACTGTGTACGTGGCAGACCCTGAGATTACATGTGGAAGATACTGTGTACGTGGCAGACCCTGAGATTACATGTGGAAGATACTGTGTACGTGGCAGACCCTGAGATTACATGTGGAAGATACTGTGTACGTGGCAGACATTGAGATTACATGTGGAAGATACTGTGTACGTCGCAGACCCTGAGATTACATGTGGAAGATACTGTGTACGTGGCAGACCCTGAGACTACATGTGGAAGATACTGTGTACGTGGCAGACATTGAGATTACATGTGGAAGATACTGTGTACGTGGCAGACCCTGAGATTACATGTGGAAGATACTGTGTACGTGGCAGACCCTGAGACTACATGTGGAAGATACTGTGTACGTGGCAGACATTGAGATTACATGTGGGAGATACTGTGTACGTGGCACACCCTGAGATTACATGTGGGAGATACTGTGTACGTGGCAGACCCTAAGTGAGGAAACATGGAGATTACATGTGGGAGATGGAGATACTGTGTACGTGGCAGACCCTGAGACTACATGTGGAAGATACTGTGTACGTGGCAGACCCTGAGATTACATGTGGAAGATACTGTGTACGTGGCAGAGCCTAAGTGAGGAAACACGGAGATTACATGTGGGAGATGGAGATTCTGTGTACGTGGCAGACCCTGAGTGAGGAAACACGGAGATTACATGTGGGAGATGGAGATACTGTGTACGTGGCAGACCCTGAGATTACATGTGGAAGATACTGTGTACGTGGCAGACCCTGAGACTACATGTGGAAGATACTGTGTACGTGGCAGACATTGAGATTACATGTGGAAGATACTGTGTACGTGGCAGACCCTGAGATTACATGTGGAAGATACTGTGTACGTGGCAGACCCTGAGACTACATGTGGAAGATACTGTGTACGTGGCAGACATTGAGATTACATGTGGGAGATACTGTGTACGTGGCAGACCCTGAGACTACATGTGGAAGATACTGTGTACGTGGCAGACCCTGAGATTACATGTGGAAGATACTGTGTACGTGGCAGACCCTGAGATTACATGTGGAAGATACTGTGTACGTGGCAGACCCTGAGATTACATGTGGAAGATACTGTGTACGTGGCAGACCCTGAGATTACATGTGGAAGATACTGTGTGCATGGCAGACCCTGAGATTACATGTGGAAGATACTGTGTGCGTGGCAGACCCTGAGATTACATGTGGAAGATACTGTGTACGTGGCAGACATTGAGATTACATGTGGAAGATACTGTGTACGTGGCAGACCCTGAGATTACATGTGGAAGATACTGTGTACGTGGCAGACCCTGAGACTACATGTGGAAGATACTGTGTACGTGGCAGACATTGAGATTACATGTGGAAGATACTGTGTACGTGGCAGACCCTGAGATTACATGTGGAAGATACTGTGTACGTGGCAGACCCTGAGACTACATGTGGAAGATACTGTGTACGTGGCAGACATTGAGATTACATGTGGGAGATACTGTGTACGTGGCAGACCCTAAGTGAGGAAACATGGAGATTACATGTGGGAGATGGAGATACTGTGTACGTGGCAGACCCTGAGACTACATGTGGAAGATACTGTGTACGTGGCAGACCCTGAGATTACATGTGGAAGATACTGTGTACGTGGCAGACCCTGAGATTACATGTGGAAGATACTGTGTACGTGGCAGACCCTGAGATTACATGTGGAAGATACTGTGTACGTGGCAGACCCTGAGATTACATGTGGAAGATACTGTGTGCGTGGCAGACCCTGAGATTACATGTGGAAGATACTGTGTACGTGGCAGACATTGAGATTACATGTGGAAGATACTGTGTACGTGGCAGACCCTGAGATTACATGTGGAAGATACTGTGTACGTGGCAGACCCTGAGACTACATGTGGAAGATACTGTGTACGTGGCAGACATTGAGATTACATGTGGAAGATACTGTGTACGTGGCAGACCCTGAGATTACATGTGGAAGATACTGTGTACGTGGCAGACCCTGAGACTACATGTGGAAGATACTGTGTACGTGGCAGACATTGAGATTACATGTGGGAGATACTGTGTACGTGGCACACCCTGAGATTACATGTGGGAGATACTGTGTACGTGGCAGACCCTAAGTGAGGAAACATGGAGATTACATGTGGGAGATGGTGATACTGTGTACGTGGCAGACCCTGAGACTACATGTGGAAGATACTGTGTACGTGGCAGACCCTGAGATTACATGTGGAAGATACTGTGTACGTGGCAGAGCCTAAGTGAGGAAACACGGAGATTACATGTGGGAGATGGAGATTCTGTGTACGTGGCAGACCCTGAGTGAGGAAACACGGAGATTACATGTGGGAGATGGAGATACTGTGTACGTGGCAGACCCTGAGATTACATGTGGAAGATACTGTGTACGTGGCAGACCCTGAGACTACATGTGGAAGATACTGTGTACGTGGCAGACATTGAGATTACATGTGGAAGATACTGTGTACGTGGCAGACCCTGAGATTACATGTGGAAGATACTGTGTACGTGGCAGACCCTGAGACTACATGTGGAAGATACTGTGTACGTGGCAGACATTGAGATTACATGTGGGAGATACTGTGTACGTGGCAGACCCTGAGACTACATGTGGAAGATACTGTGTACGTGGCAGACCCTGAGATTACATGTGGAAGATACTGTGTACGTGGCAGACCCTGAGATTACATGTGGAAGATACTGTGTACGTGGCAGACCCTGAGATTACATGTGGAAGATACTGTGTACGTGGCAGACCCTGAGATTACATGTGGAAGATACTGTGTACGTGGCAGACCCTGAGATTACATGTGGAAGATACTGTGTACGTGGCAGACATTGAGATTACATGTGGAAGATACTGTGTACGTGGCAGACCCTGAGATTACATGTGGAAGATACTGTGTACGTGGCAGACATTGAGATTACATGTGGAAGATACTGTGTACGTGGCAGACCCTGAGCTTACATGTGGAAGATACTGTGTACGTGGCAGACCCTGAGACTACATGTGGAAGATACTGTGTACGTGGCAGACATTGAGATTACATGTGGAAGATACTGTGTACGTGGCAGACCCTGAGATTACATGTGGAAGATACTGTGTACGTGGCAGACCCTGAGACTACATGTGGAAGATACTGTGTACGTGGCAGACATTGAGATTACATGTGGGAGATACTGTGTACGTGGCAGACCCTAAGTGAGGAAACATGGAGATTACGTGTGGGAGATGGAGATACTGTGTACGTGGCAGACCCTGAGACTACATGTGGAAGATACTGTGTACGTGGCAGACCCTGAGATTACATGTGGAAGATACTGTGTACGTGGCAGACCCTGAGATTACATGTGGAAGATACTGTGTACGTGGCAGACCCTGAGATTACATGTGGAAGATACTGTGTACGTGGCAGACCCTGAGATTACATGTGGAAGATACTGTGTACGTGGCAGACATTGAGATTACATGTGGAAGATACTGTGTACGTCGCAGACCCTGAGATTACATGTGGAAGATACTGTGTACGTGGCAGACCCTGAGACTACATGTGGAAGATACTGTGTACGTGGCAGACATTGAGATTACATGTGGAAGATACTGTGTACGTGGCAGACCCTGAGATTACATGTGGAAGATACTGTGTACGTGGCAGACCCTGAGACTACATGTGGAAGATACTGTGTACGTGGCAGACATTGAGATTACATGTGGGAGATACTGTGTACGTGGCACACCCTGAGATTACATGTGGGAGATACTGTGTACGTGGCAGACCCTAAGTGAGGAAACATGGAGATTACATGTGGGAGATGGAGATACTGTGTACGTGGCAGACCCTGAGACTACATGTGGAAGATACTGTGTACGTGGCAGACCCTGAGATTACATGTGGAAGATACTGTGTACGTGGCAGAGCCTAAGTGAGGAAACACGGAGATTACATGTGGGAGATGGAGATTCTGTGTACGTGGCAGACCCTGAGTGAGGAAACACGGAGATTACATGTGGGAGATGGAGATACTGTGTACGTGGCAGACCCTGAGATTACATGTGGAAGATACTGTGTACGTGGCAGACCCTGAGACTACATGTGGAAGATACTGTGTACGTGGCAGACATTGAGATTACATGTGGAAGATACTGTGTACGTGGCAGACCCTGAGATTACATGTGGAAGATACTGTGTACGTGGCAGACCCTGAGACTACATGTGGAAGATACTGTGTACGTGGCAGACATTGAGATTACATGTGGGAGATACTGTGTACGTGGCAGACCCTAAGTGAGGAAACATGGAGATTACATGTGGGAGATGGAGATACTGTGTACGTGGCAGACCCTGAGACTACATGTGGAAGATACTGTGTACGTGGCAGACCCTGAGATTACATGTGGAAGATACTGTGTACGTGGCAGACCCTGAGATTACATGTGGAAGATACTGTGTACGTGGCAGACCCTGAGATTACATGTGGAAGATACTGTGTACGTGGCAGACCCTGAGATTACATGTGGAAGATACTGTGTACGTGGCAGACCCTGAGATTACATGTGGAAGATACTGTGTGCGTGGCAGACCCTGAGATTACATGTGGAAGATACTGTGTACGTGGCAGACATTGAGATTACATGTGGAAGATACTGTGTACGTGGCAGACCCTGAGATTACATGTGGAAGATACTGTGTACGTGGCAGACCCTGAGACTACATGTGGAAGATACTGTGTACGTGGCAGACATTGAGATTACATGTGGAAGATACTGTGTACGTGGCAGACCCTGAGATTACATGTGGAAGATACTGTGTACGTGGCAGACCCTGAGACTACATGTGGAAGATACTGTGTACGTGGCAGACATTGAGATTACATGTGGGAGATACTGTGTACGTGGCAGACCCTAAGTGAGGAAACATGGAGATTACATGTGGGAGATGGAGATACTGTGTACGTGGCAGACCCTGAGACTACATGTGGAAGATACTGTGTACGTGGCAGACCCTGAGATTACATGTGGAAGATACTGTGTACGTGGCAGACCCTGAGATTACATGTGGAAGATACTGTGTACGTGGCAGACCCTGAGATTACATGTGGAAGATACTGTGTACGTGGCAGACCCTGAGATTACATGTGGAAGATACTGTGTACGTGGCAGACATTGAGATTACATGTGGAAGATACTGTGTACGTGGCAGACCCTGAGATTACATGTGGAAGATACTGTGTACGTGGCAGACCCTGAGACTACATGTGGAAGATACTGTGTACGTGGCAGACATTGAGATTACATGTGGAAGATACTGTGTACGTGGCAGACCCTGAGATTACATGTGGAAGATACTGTGTACGTGGCAGACCCTGAGACTACATGTGGAAGATACTGTGTACGTGGCAGACATTGAGATTACATGTGGGAGATACTGTGTACGTGGCACACCCTGAGATTACATGTGGGAGATACTGTGTACGTGGCAGACCCTAAGTGAGGAAACATGGAGATTACATGTGGGAGATGGAGATACTGTGTACGTGGCAGACCCTGAGACTACATGTGGAAGATACTGTGTACGTGGCAGACCCTGAGATTACATGTGGAAGATACTGTGTACGTGGCAGAGCCTAAGTGAGGAAACACGGAGATTACATGTGGGAGATGGAGATTCTGTGTACGTGGCAGACCCTGAGTGAGGAAACACGGAGATTACATGTGGGAGATGGAGATACTGTGTACGTGGCAGACCCTGAGATTACATGTGGAAGATACTGTGTACGTGGCAGACCCTGAGACTACATGTGGAAGATACTGTGTACGTGGCAGACATTGAGATTACATGTGGAAGATACTGTGTACGTGGCAGACCCTGAGATTACATGTGGAAGATACTGTGTACGTGGCAGACCCTGAGACTACATGTGGAAGATACTGTGTACGTGGCAGACATTGAGATTACATGTGGGAGATACTGTGTACGTGGCAGACCCTAAGTGAGGAAACATGGAGATTACATGTGGGAGATGGAGATACTGTGTACGTGGCAGACCCTGAGACTACATGTGGAAGATACTGTGTACGTGGCAGACCCTGAGATTACATGTGGAAGATACTGTGTACGTGGCAGACCCTGAGATTACATGTGGAAGATACTGTGTACGTGGCAGACCCTGAGATTACATGTGGAAGATACTGTGTACGTGGCAGACCCTGAGATTACATGTGGAAGATACTGTGTACGTGGCAGACATTGAGATTACATGTGGAAGATACTGTGTACGTGGCAGACCCTGAGATTACATGTGGAAGATACTGTGTACGTGGCAGACCCTGAGACTACATGTGGAAGATACTGTGTACGTGGCAGACCCTGAGACTACATGTGGAAGATACTGTGTACGTGGCAGACATTGAGATTACATGTGGGAGATACTGTGTACGTGGCACACCCTGAGATTACATGTGGGAGATACTGTGTACGTGGCAGACCCTAAGTGAGGAAACATGGAGATTACATGTGGGAGATGGAGATACTGTGTACGTGGCAGACCCTGAGACTACATGTGGAAGATACTGTGTACGTGGCAGACCCTGAGATTACATGTGGAAGATACTGTGTACGTGGCAGACCCTGAGATTACATGTGGAAGATACTGTGTACGTGGCAGAGCCTAAGTGAGGAAACACAGAACACACAATTATGGTCAGGAAGGGGGCATTGTGTGACCGGCTGTAGATGTTTATCCCACCCTCGCAGAGTCTGTAGGTTCTGTATCTACCTTACATCTCACCTAACACACATATCTGCTTCATATCTCTTCCCGTACAGAATTCCCAGCAAGGATGGGTTCTTGTTTCCACGGAAATTCAACGTTACATCATAGACCGCAGCAACTGCAAGACACGGGGAAGAGCAATGCCATGTGTGAGAATAGCTGTCCGAATAGGCTTCCGTGTGTGTGGGTGTGAGGAAGACATTACAATGTGCCGGGACGTTCAGTACCTTAACGTGTGCACCATGGCCAAAATACACCAGACATCCCACCCCGAGATCCCGGGCAGAGCGAGGGGCCAGACACCCCACCCCGAGATCCCGGCCAGAGCGAGGGGCCAGACACCCCACCCCGAGATCCCGGCCAGAGCGAGGGGCCAGACACCCCACCCCGAGATCCCGGCCAGAGCGAGGGGCCAAACACCCCACCCCGATCCCGGCCAGAGCGAGGGGCCAGACACCCCCCCACAGCCCCAGGAAGACTGCGGGGCCAGACACCCCACCCCGATCCCAGGTAGAGCGAGGAGCCAGACACCACCCCCCCCCCCCCGATCCCAGGGAGAGCAAGGGGCCGGACACCCCACCACAACCCCAGGAAGACTCGGGGCCAGACACCCCACCACAACCCCAGGAAGACTGCGGGGCCAGACACCCCACCACAACCCCAGGAAGACTGCGGGGCCAGACACCCCACCACAACCCCAGGAAGACTCGGGGCCAGACACCCCACCACAACCCCAGGAAGACTGCGGGGCCAGACACCCCACCACAACCCCAGGAAGACTGCGGGGCCAGACACCCCACCACAACCCCAGGAAGACTGCGGGGCCAGACACCCCACCACAACCCCAGGAAGACTGCGGGGCCAGACACCCCACCACAACCCCAGGAAGACTGCGGGACCATACACCCCACCACAACCCCAGGAAGACTGCGGGGCCAGACACCCCACCACAACCCCAGGAAGACTGCGGGGCCAGACACCCCACCACAACCCCAGGAAGACTGCGGGGCCAGACACCCCACCACAACCCCAGGAAGACTGCGGGGCCAGACACCCCACCACAACCCCAGGAAGACTATGGGGCCAGACACCCCACCACAACCCCAGGAAGACTGCGGGGCCAGACACCCCACCACAACCCCAGGAAGACTACGGGGCCAGACACCCCACCACAACCCCAGGAAGACTGCGGGGCCAGACACCCCACCACAACCCCAGGAAGACTCGGGCCAGACACCCCACCACAACCCCAGGAAGACTGCGGGACCAGACACCCCACCACAACCCCAGGAAGACTGCGGGACCAGACACCCCACCACAACCCCAGGAAGACTCGGGGCCAGACACCCCACCACAACCCCAGGAAGACTGCGGGGCCAGACACCCCACCACAACCCCAGGAAGACTGCGGGGCCAGACACCCCACCACAACCCCAGGAAGACTGCGGGGCCAGACAACCCACCACAACCCCAGGAAGACTGCGGGGCCAGACACCCCACCACAACCCCAGGAAGACTGCGGGGCCAGACAACCCACCACAACCCCAGGAAGACTGCGGGGCCAGACACCCCACCACAACACCAGGAAGACTGCGGGGCCAGACAACCCACCACAACCCCAGGAAGACTGCGGGGCCAGACACCCCACCAGGAAGAGCTCAGGGCTCAACCCATTACAGAGCCAGGGCTGGATAAATTCTTTATGGAACCAAATAACCCATTAAATTCCCAGGGAGATTGTGGGGATGTATAACCCATTAGTCCCAGGGAAAGCTCAGGCCTAGACATCACAGCACCAGGTTGACTGCAGGGCCGGAAACAAGGGGCCAGACGACCCATTATGGGAACAATGACAGCGTAAGGCTGGATGAGCCATTGTGGGAATAGTCACAATGAAGGGCTAGACACCCCATTATGGGAATAGTCACAATGAAGGGCCGGACAAACCATTATGGGAACAGTCACAATGAAGGGCCGGATGAGCCATTATGGGAATAGTCACAATGAAGAGCCGGACACCCCATTATGGGAATAGTCACAATGAAGGGCCGGACAACCCATTATGGGAATAGTCACAATGAAGGGCCGGACACCCCATTATGGGAATAGTCACAATGAAGGGCCGGATGAGCCATTATGGGAACAGGAAAATTAAGGGGTCGGATTAATATACAAAATGTAATGCCAGGATGTGAGAGCCGGGGGATGAGATGGAAGAGAAGATGGAATAAGCAGCAGATACAGATGGAAGAATGGACGGAGCAGTTGGTTACCTGTCCCCCGCAGACACTGGACGGCAGTAGTGAATCCTCGGGTCCGGGGCAGGAGGTGATGCTTCAGACGAGCCAGCCCTTTTTTATCTGCAACTTCCATACTGATTTTATGCTTTGTTTCGGTGAAACGCGTGCCCTCACAATACAGCAGGAACTATACGGGGAAGGAAGGAGACAGGTCAGACCAGCGTCCAGGGGCACCTGGTGGTTCCAGCCACTGACTTATGTATTCAACAGGAAACAAACGGCACATTTCCCAGCAGGTGAAATGAATCTCTGAGCTCAGCGAACTAGCTTATTGCCCGGACCACCACTGAGGAGGTTCCGCAGCAGCTGAACACACAGTCGGTGCTTGCTCTCACATTTGAATGTCGCCGTTACCTTATAGGAAATATACGTTATGGTAAGAACTTACCGTTGATAACGGTATTTCTCCCATGTCCACAGGTTCCACAGGATAACATTGGGATATGATGGAGCGACAGCGTATTGGCACCAAATGATCACAAGCTTTCAGTCCTCCCAGGATGCACCGGGCTCGTCCATATAATCCCACCCACTGGCTCGGGCAAATCAGTTGTATTCCAAAGCACTTAGGCAGGAGCATTATGTAGAACCCTATTCAGGCGAGAAGAACACACATGCACACCCTTCCATACAAGAGGTAAGAGGTTAGCGAGTATAAAGATCCTCAAATCAGGTGTGCCAGGGTGGGATCCCTGTGGAACCTGTGGACATAGGAGAAATACCGTTATCAACGGTAAGTTCTTACCATAACGTATATTTCTCCGGCTGGGTCCACAGGTTATCCACATGATAACAATGGGATTTCCTAAAGCAATTTTCAGTGGTGGGGACGCTCCTGATTGGACAGGAGAACCTTTCACCCAAATTCAGCGTCATGAGAGGCAAAAGTATCCAAGGCATAATGTCTGATGAATGTGTTAATGGAAGACCATGTGGCTGCCCTACATATCTGTTCTGCTGAAGCACCATGTTGTGCTGCCTATGAAGGACCTACCTTACGTGTAGAGTGCGCAGAGACATTAGCCGAGACAGGGAGATCAGCTTGAGAATAAGCTTCTGAAATCGTCATTCGAAGCCATCTTGCTAGCGTCTGCTTAGTAGCAGGCCATCCCCTCTTGCGAAATCCGTAGAGAATGAAGAGAGACTCTGTCTTTCTGATGGCACTGGTACGATCCACGTAGATTCTTAATGCCCAGACTACGTCCAGCGACGCATCTCCCACAGAAAATCCCGATTCCCGACAAGCCGGGACTACAATTTCTTCATTAAGGTGGAATTTAGACACCACCTTAGGAAGATAACCAGACCTAGTTCTGAGAACTGCTTTATCTGGATAAAAAAAATCAGAAAAGGAGATTTACATGACAGTGCCCCTAAATCTGATACTCTTCTAGCTGATGTCATAGTCCGTAGAAAGAGAACTTTAGCTGTCAACCATTTAAGATCCACTTTATTAAGTGGTTCAAACTGAGCACCCTGAAGGGCTTTGAGAACCAGACTTAAATCCCAAGGCACTGCAGGAGGAACAAAGGGCGGTTGAATGCGCAGCATCCCTGGAAAAAAGTACGCACATCCTGTAAAGTGGCAATTTTCATTTGGAACCATACAGTTAATACTGATACTTGTACTCTCAAGGAAGCCACCTTCAAACCCTTATCCATTCCTGCTTGAAGGAAATCTAAGACCATGGAAACTTGGAAAGATTTTGGGTCCATATTTCTTTCATTACACCATTGACTATAGGCTTGCCATATTCGGTGATAAATGTGAGCTGAGGAGGGTTTCCTTGTTCTGAGCATTGTTTGAATTACTTATTGTGAGAATCCTCTTGACTTTAGGATAGAGGTTTGAAGAGCCACGCCGTCAAAGACAGCCGATCCAGATGCCTGTGATAACAAGGACCTTGAGTCAGTAGCTCTGGACGCTGAAGGAGCAGAATTGGAGCATCCATCGTCATCCTCTGCAGATCTGTATACCAATGCCTTCTGGGCCAAGTCGGAGCTATTAGTATCACGGCACCATTTGCTTGCTTTATTTTCCTCATCACCCTGGGTAACAGGGAGATTGGAGGAAACAGAAACGCAAGATGAAAGTCCCATCGCACTGACAGTGCGTCTACAAAGATCGCTCCAGGATCTTTTGTTCTTTTTTAAATTGTGTACTTTTTATTGAACATTTTATAGAGTATACACCCCCGAAAAAAGTAAAACAGACGAGAATGGCAGATAAGGTACAGTTTGCAATATGTACGGCCAGGCAATATCAATAAGGAAAAAAATCACAATACAGGCTAAATAAACAGGACATAACAAATGCCCCACATTAAAACAATAAGAGCCCACAGGCGCCACGCGAGTTCATGTAACAAGGATAGAGTGAAAAAGACCAGTACATGAGGCATAAAAAAAGTGCAAAAAATAATATCAACATTGCAGAGCAGAAGAAAGAATAATCGCATCTCAATGTAGCATAAAAGTAAAAAATAATACCCTAAGACATCTGCCATATAGCTGAGATAAAAATAAAAAACATCCAATATATAACGAAACTAAAACAAAAACAGAATCCCACCCAAAACCCCCCACCCTGTATAACCTAACCCCAACCTAGGTATACCTGGACCCCCCAGAACCCCTCACCCCACACTAAGCTATGTGTCCTATCGAACATCTAAATCCCCCCCGCCCCATACCCAAAAAAAGGATAAATGAAATGGAAATGACTGGGGCAACTAGAAAAATGGCTGAGGTCTATATAGAGTAGGTCTCCTTCAAAAAAAGAGGTATATGCAACTATAGAGAAATGAGAAATGACCATAAAATATAAAAATAAGTAGCACCCGACAGACAGTACAATAGATCCGGATATATAAACCCTCGAATAAGAGACATTTAGACGCAACATAGCTTGAATCAATAAAATAATAAATTGCACCAACGGGAAGACATGCAAAAGAAAAAAAAAAGAAAAAAACATAAGAGTGCACAATAATTCAGAGAGTAACTAAGGGTCCCGGCCACCAATCAAGCGACACACAGACCGGAAAATAAACAAAATCAGTCCGGTGGAGAAGACCACTCCGGAACCAAGTAGCCCAACGGATCACGATCCGCAACCAGTAAATAGACGAAGCCGTCAACCATCTTGTGTAGCAGTCTCCAAGTAGCCAGGAGGATAGGCCACAGTTTCATGGAAATTGTAGAATAGAGAACCATCCTTCTTCTTAACACCACAACAGACTGAAGTGACATCATACAAGTCTCCCCCAGTATCTAGAAAATCACACTGTGGAACCTGTGATGGAATTACAATGGTAGTCCATACAGTCACCAATGCAGACATCTCATGCGCCATCACCAACTGCAAGTAACGGTGAATATACGCAAGATTAATCTGCAACTTCTCCAATACAGCTAGGATGTGTTGTTCAAAGAAACCACCAGCGCTAACCACCGGTTGTGGAGAAGCAGCAGGCATAGCAGATACAGGCTCATCCAAGGGCTCCGGGGGTAGCAACAAAGGTGGGCCCCACAGGGGAAACAGTCACCACAACAGTCTCTTCTCCAAACATAGTAAGAACCCTTTTCTCGGATTCCGCAACAGCTTTTAGGATGGAGGAGATCGAGAAACCAAAGGAATTAACAGGGTTAAACATGGCTGAGGTAGGGGCCAGCTCCTGATGCACAGATGAATTGTATCCAAAATGGAGGCAGCAAGATGCAGTAGAAAGAACTAACCGTAGGTCAATCCCCTATCCCTCGTGCCCAGGACTTTCACAATCCAGAGAAGGAGAACCGAGGAGCAGGAGCTGGTGTGGAGGCTGAAGCCGCAGAGCAACAGGGCATGTGACAGCAGACATCCACAGAGCAGAGACCAGCGCAGGCGGCACAACGTGGTCCACTCAAGATGGCCGCGTCAGGACGTTGCAGGAAGAAAATAGTCCGGCGGACTCCTCACACGCCACCCCGCCCGGCGGAGGTTTAGAGCCGGAGACCGGAACCAGTGGGAGATGCTCTGAAGCAGCAGATGGGCACCACGGAGAGGGCGTGGCCGGAGTCACACAGACCGGAGCTGCCGCCGTCCACGAAGGATAAATAGCCAGAGGGCCTCCCGAAACACCAGAGCTGGTAAGTAAGGCACCCGGATCACAGTCAGCATGAGACCAAGTACAGGGTATGCAGGAAGGCACAGTGCATCCACCGTGTAAGCCAAGCCACTAGACCACCAGGAAAATAGGATGAAATCAGAATATTGGCTGGGAGCTACAGGATATTGCTTCCTACTCCATGTGCAGCTAAGCCAAGCCCTATCCAGGATCCTTTGTTCTTGACCCGTATGCTGGCACTTTGTTGTTCAGACGGGACGCCATGAGATCTCTCTCTGGCAAACCCCACTTGTCTACCAGAGTCTGAAATACTTCCGGGTGTAGAGCCCATTCGGTTGCTCGAATGGTGTGTCGACTGAGAAAGTCCGCTCCCAGTTTAGGACTCCCGGAACGAACACTGCGGACAATGCTGGAAGATGGAGTTCTGCCCACTTTAGTATGTGACTTACCTCCTTCATTGCTTTTTGGTTGCGAGTTCCTCCCTGATGGTTGAGGTACGCTACTGCAGTTGCATTGCCTGAGCGGATCTGGACTGGTTTTCCTTGCAGAATGTCCTTTGCCTGAATCAGTGCCATGTATATGGCTCGGAGTTCCAACAGGTTTATTGGCAGGCAACTTTCTTCTGCGGTCCACTGTCCGTGGAACCATAATTTTCCAGACACCGCTCCCCAGCCCTGAAGACTGGCATCCGTTGTCAGGATCTCCCAATCTGATATCAAAAAGGGTCTCCCCTTGTCTAGATGGGATATCTGCAGCCACCAGGCTAATGACCCTTTTACCTTTTCTTAAAGTACTATGGTCTGTTTCTTTATTGTATGATGTATTCCATTCCATCTGGCCAGACTCGGACGCTGCAGAGGTCTTCAGTGGAATTGTGCATACTCCACCATGTTGAATGTTGACACCATCAAACCCATCAGTTGCATTGCTGCATGAATTGATATTGTTTGACTGTGTAACAACTCCTGAGTCCTTAACTGCACCTTGGATATCTTGTTCCAAGGTAAAAAATATTCTCTGCAGACTTGAATCTAATACAGCCCCCAAGTGAATTATCCATTGTGACGGAATCAGAGATGACTTGCCCAATTTATGAGCCATCCATGCTCCTGTATACAAGCTATTGTCTGTTGGAGATGGCCCAGGAGCAATTCCTGGTATTGTGCCAGGATTAAAAGGTCATCGAGGTATGGTAAAATTCTTATCCCCTGCTTGCGGAGATAAGCTGCCATAACCACCATAATTTTGGTAAATACTCTGGGGGCTTTGGCTAACCCAAAGGGTAAAGCCTGAAACTGAAAATGCTGCTGGAGGATGGCGAACCTGAGATAACACTGATGAGACAGTGCTATAGGAACATGTAGGTAAGCATCCTGTATATCCAGGGATACCATATAATCCTCTGGTTCCATGGCCAAAACTATGGAGCGTAACGTCTCCATGTGGAAACGCGATACACAAATGTATTTGTTTAGCATTTTAAGATTGAGAATGGGCCGAAACGACCCATTTGGCTTCTGAACCAAAAACAGGTTGGAGTAAAACCCTGTCCCCTTTGTGCAGGGGGTACTGGAATAATTACTCCTGACTGAAGCAATTTCTGAACTGCTTCTTGCAGGGTTCTGGCCTTCGCCTCTACCCGAGGTGGGCTGGTGCAGAAGCAGCTTCTTGAAAGGGAAAACATAACCCAGAGATACCGCTTCTTGCACCCAGGCATCTGTTGTAGACTGCTGCCATATGCGTGCAAAATGAAGTCGGCCCCCTACCCTGGGGTCCCCCAGGCGGAGGCCCGCACCATCAGGCTGATGGATTATCTTCTGGTTTGGAAGCTGGCCCTCTGGTGGCCCAATGCTTCTTTGCCTTACCAAACTTATTGTACTGGGGCTGCTTACGTTCACTTTTTCCTTTTGCTTTTCCTTGTGACCGAAATGGCCGAAAAACCGGACCCTTAGGCCTGGGGTTATATGTGGCAGGAAACCTGACTATCTTGGATTCTGCTTCTGATTCCAGAATATCTGTCAATTCCTTACCAAACAGAATATTCCCAGCAAAAGGCAAAGATTCCAGAACCTTTTTTGATTCTGAATGAGCTTTCCATGTACATAACCAAACTGCTCTATGAGCAGCTACCGTTAAGGCTGACGCTTTGGAAGCAAGAGTACCCATATCTATTGCCGCTTCTTCCAAGAATACTGCAGCCTGTTTCATGTGAGCTATATGGGATTCTTGCTCCCTAGTAGGTGCTGAAAGCCCGTCTTCCAGTACCTCAGCCCATTCAGCTACAGCTTTTGCCATCCAAGCTGAAGCCATAGCTGGCCTTATGACTACACCAGACAGAGAAAAATAAGATTTTAAACCTACCGGTAAATCTTTTTCTCCTAGTCCGTAGAGGATGCTGGGGACTCCGTAAGGACCATGGGGAATAGACGGGCTCCGCAGGAGACATGGGCACTAAAAAGAACTTTAGCTATGGGTGTGCACTGGCCCCTCCCTCCATGCCCCTCCTCCAGACCTCAGTTAGAGAAACTGTGCCCAGAGGAGACAGACAGCACGAGGAAAGGATTTTGTTAATCTAAGGGCAAGATTCATACCAGCCCACACCATTCACACCGTATAACATGGACTATACGAACCAGTTAACAGTATGAAACAACACAGCCTCAGCTAAAGACTGAGAAAACCGTAACATAACCCTTATGTAAGCAATAACTATATACAAGTCTTGCAGAATTTAGTCCGCACTGGGACGGGCGCCCAGCATCCTCTACGGACTAGGAGAAAAAGATTTACCGGTAGGTTTAAAATCTTATTTTCTCTTACGTCCTAGAGGATGCTGGGGACTCCGCAAGGACCATGGGGATTATACCAAAGCTCCAAACGGGCGGGAGAGTGCGGATGACTCTGCAGCACCGAATGAGAAAACATGAGGTCCTCATCAGCCAGAGTATCAAACTTGTAGAATTTTGCAAAGGTGTTTGAACCCGACCAAGTCGCCGCTGGGCACAGCTGTAAAGCCGAGACGCCTCGGGCAGCCGCCCAAGAAGAGCCCACCTTCCTAGTGGAATGGGCCTTTACTGAATTTGGCAACGGCAATCCAGCCGTAGAATGAGCTTGCTGAATCGTGTTACAGATCCAGCGAGCAATAGTCTGCTTAGAAGCAGGAGCACCAACCTTGTTGGCTGCATACAGGACAAACAGAGCCTCTGTTTTCCTAACCCGAGCCGTCCTGGCTACATAAATTTTCAATGCCCTGACCACATCAAGGGACTCGGAATCCTCCAAGTTCCGCGTAGCCACAGGCACCACAATAGGTTGGTTCATATGAAAAGAGGAAACCACCTTAGGCAAAAATTGAGGACGAGTCAGCAACTCAGCTCTATCCACATGGAAGATCAGATAGGGGCTTTTTTGAGACAAAGCCGCTAACTCAGATACTCGCCTTGCAGATGCCAAGGCCAACAACATGACCACCTTCCAAGTGAGATACTTTAAGTCCACCGTTTGAAGCGGCTAAAACCAGTGAGACTGAAGGAACTGCAACCCCACGTTAAAGTTCCATGGTGCCACTGGAGGTACAAAAGGAGGCTGAATATGCAGCACTCCCTTCACAAAAGTCTGGACTTCTGGGAGAGAAGCCAATTCCTTCTGAAAGAAAATGGATAGGGCCGAAATCTGAACTTTAATGGAGCCTAATTTTAGGCCCAAATTCACTGCAGTCTGTAGGAAGTGAAGAAAACGGCCCAGATGGAATTCTTCCGGAGGAGCATTCTTGGACTCGCACCAAGACACATACTTCCTCCATATACGGTGATAATGTTTTGCGGTCACCTCCTTCCTAGCCTTTATCAGAGTAGGAATGACCTCATCTGAAATGTCCTTTTCCGCTAGGATCCGGCGTTCAACCGCCAAGCCGTCAAACGCAGCCGCGGTAAGTCTTGGAATAGACAGGGCCCTTGTTGCAACAGGTCCTCTCAGACAGGAAGAGGCTACGGATCTTCTGTGAGCATTTCCTGCAGATCCGGATTCCAGGCCCTTCGAGGCCAATCTGGAACAATGAGAATTGTCTGTACTCCTCTTCGTCTTATGATTCTCAATATCTTTGATATGAGAGGAAGAGGAGGGAACACATAGACCGACTGGAACACCCACGGTGTCACCAGGGCGTCCACTGCTACCGCCTGAGGGTCCCTTGACCTGGCGCAATAACCTCGGAAGTTTCTTGTTGAGGCGTGACGCCATCATGTCTATTTGAGGCAGTCCCCACTGACTTGTAAACTCTGCAAAGACTTCCTGATGAAGTCCCCACTCTCCTGGATGTAGATCGTGTCTGCTGAGGAAGTCTGCTTCCCAGTTGTCCACTCCCGGAATGAAGACTGCTGTCAGAGCGCTTACATGATTTTCCACCCAGCAAAGAATCCTGGTGGCTTCTGCCATTGCCACTCTGTTCTTTGTACCGCCTTGGCGGTTTACATGAGCCACTGCGGTGATGTTGTCTGACTGAATCAGAACCGGTAGGTCACGAAGCAAATTCTCCGCTTGACGAAGGCCTTAATTCCAGTACGTTGATGTGTAGACAAGCCTCCTGGCTTGATCACAGACCTTGGAAATTTCTTCCCTGTGTGACTGCTCCCCATCCTCGGAGGCTCGCGTCCGTGGTTACCAGAACCCAGTCCTGAATGCCGAACTTGCGACCCTCTGGAAGGTGAGCACTCTGCAGCCACCACAGGAGAGATACCCTGGCCCTGGGGGACAGGCTGATCATCTGATGAATATGTAGATGTGATCCGGACCACTTGTCCAGAAGGTCCCACTGAAAAGTCCTTGCATGGAACCTGCCGAATGGAATGGCCTCGTAAGACGCCACCATCTTCCCCAGAACTTGAGTGCATTGATGCACCGACACCCTTTTTGGCTTCAACAGGTCTCTGACCATGTTCTGGAGTTCCTGGGTCTTTTCCCTTGGGAGAAAAACCCTTTTCTGCTCTGTATCCAGAATCATGCCTAAGAAAGGCAAACGGGTCGTTGGAACCAACTGTGATTTTGGGAAATTGAGAATCCAGCCGTGCTGCTGCAACACCCTCAGAGAGAGTGATACACTGTTCAGCAACTGCTCTCTTGATCTCGCTTTTATTAGGAGATCGTCCAAGTACGGGATAATTGTGACTCCCTGCTTGCGCAGGAGCACCATCATTTCCGCCATTACCTTCGTGAAAACCCTCGGGGCCGTGGAAAGCCCAAACGGCAACGTCTGAAATTGGTAATGACAATCCTATACAGCAAATCTCAGGAACGCCTGATGAGGAGGAGATATGGGGACATGAAGGTAAGCATCCTTTATGTCCAGGGACACCATATAATCCCCCCCCCTCCAGGCTGGCGATGACCGCTCTGATGGATTCCATCTTGAACGTGAACCTTTTTAAGTATAGGTTTAAGGATTTTAAATTCAGAATGGGTCTGACCGAACCGTCCGGTTTCGGGACCACAAACAGGGTTGAGTAATAGCCCATCCCTTGCTGAAGCATGGGAACTTTGACCACCACTTGTTGAAGACACAATTTTTGAATTGCATTTAAAACTATCTCCCTCTCTGGGGAAGAAGATGGTAGGGCAGATTTGAAAAACCGTCGAGGAGGCACCTCTTTGAATTCCAGCTTGTAACCCTGGGAAACAATGTCTATTGCCCAGGGATCCACCTGTGAGTGAACCCAGACGTGGCTGAAAAGTCTAAGACGTGCCCCCACTGGGGCGGACTCCCTCAGCGGAGCCCCAGCGTCATGCGGTGGATTTTGTAGAAGCCGGGGAGGACTTCTGTTCCTGGGAACTAGCTGTAGTTGGCAGCTTTTTCCCTCTGCCCTTACCTCTGGCAAGAAAGGAAGATCCCCGTACTCTCTTGGATTTATGCGACCGAAAGGACTGCATCTGATAATGAGGCGTTGATTTACCTGCAGTAGCTGTGGAAGCAAAGTCCGTGAGACCTTCCCCAAATAAGTCCTCACCCTTGTAAGGCAAAACCTCCATATGCCTCTTCGAGTCGGCATCACCCGTCCAT